>NC_084824.1:38545821-38785350 GCF_958449725.1 Rosa rugosa | reverse complement strand
GGATTGCTACGCATTCATGGCTGCAGTCTGTGCTCTGTGCCCATAACAAGGCAATGAGGGAGGCGACGCTTCATTTTTCTGGAGCGGTGGTGAGGGGTTGTTGCACACTAGCAGTGGCGAGCTTCCTGATGCACCGCGCTTCTGGTGCATTGTGGTTCACATGCGACGGTGACAGAGAATGCTCGTTGGTCAATCCGGAGGAGGTGTGTCATGAAGAAAGCATGGTGCCAACTCTGGGAAGGAGCTACTGGTGGGTGTTGTTGCATTCGGCTCCGGTCTATGGTCGCAGCGGCAGAATCCTCTATGCAGTGGTTAGATTGTGAGGAGGTGAACATGGTTGCGATAGCTGCTGTTGCAGATGGAGTGGTGCCCAGATCAATTGAGTGTCCCACGTCAACATGGAGGCTCAAATTTGTGGAGATGTTTTGGGTGTCCAAATTATTTGGGGATGCTAGGGCCCATTTGTGGACCAAAATGATGGGCTCTAGTTCTCTAGGGTTTCGTATTTGGGATCCCGGAGGATTGATTCACCAAACTACTTTTAGGTCTGACAAATGGAGTACCAGTGAATCTTCTGGAGTAGTATTGAAGGAGGATTCAAGATATTCTGTAATGGCGGAGCATGACATGTCAAATGAGTGGACCTATCTCTATGTACCACCGTGGGTACTACCACATCTTCTTGTTATGTCTGTAGATGGCAGCGAAATGGTATATATGTAATGGCCACTCTAGCCTTATGCTAACACAAATTTCTAGTAATGTAATAACACTCCACGAGTGCTATCTGGAGATGTTACGATATGCTTGTAACCAACTCTATTTGAGTTTCTATCTATAAAGTTATTTTCTTGATTCAAAAAAAAAAAAAAAAACAACGAATATACTTTTATTTCCCAACTATCATGTTTGCACTGAAGATGGTCTATTGTAATCATTCATTGATTAACATTTAAACCAAAACCAAAAGAATAACAAATAAACTTGAGGTGACAGAATTAGTTGTTTTAAGGAATACATGTGACTTCATTTTCTTGAATTTTTTTGTGTTCTTGGAAGTAACGATTACAAATTGTAATGGTAACAATTATAATTGGCAAAACTTTTTTTTTTTTTTATCGAATAATTGGAAAAACTTGAAAATAGTTTTCTTGTTGATCCATGAATATTGGTGTGAGGCCCGACTCAAACGAATAGCTTATATAAAAAACTTGTGAGAAACAAAGTTGCTCTGAGAAAACAGGCGAGTGAACTAGGGTTTGGAAAAAGCAAAGGAAATTTTGCAACTTGGCGCTCCCGCTTTGACCATGGCTCCATGCCTCATTGACGAACAACGGGTGCTGCCGGATGGGCTCTTGGGATCTGGGGCTCCCGGCTTTGGCTTCTCTTCATCGGCCTAGGCTGGGTACGTCTCTTCTTGCTTCTCAAGCAGTGACGCCTGTGTGGGTATTTGGTGATCGACGATCGACGACGGCCTGGGTGTAGAGGGTCAGTGGCCAGATCATGGCGGCGGTATGCCATGGATCGTATGGCGCTGGTTACTTCTCTATGGTGGGTCAATGGATGCAGCGGTGGTTTTGGGCTCTGAAGATTATGGACACAAACGGGTGGAGGCTCTGAGGCGGCAAGGCATGGTGATTTTCAACCGGTTTCTTGGACAACAGGCCAGAAGTTTGGCGTGGCTTGCTGTGTGGTTTGGGTTTCTTCGGAGAGGCGAGCTCGAAGGGGGAGTCTTGTCACTCTTGTGGTGGTTGTTTCATTGCAGGTAGCAAATTAGTGTTGCTTTAAGTCCAACTAACACATCAATTGCACAATGGAAAGGTAGAGTTCTTATTTACAGGTTTTACTTTTTATGGCATAATTGTTCTTTTTAATACGTTTTATGGCATATCTTTGAATATATGAATGTGTTAGTTGGTCTTTCATTATGTGCATCCTAAGTTGTAAAAAAAATGGATAGATATAGTACGTTACTCAATTTTTTGTATTGATATTCATTCTTGATGTCTATGTGCATATTCTTGTTTAGTTAATATTATACCTAGTTAGTAATTTTTTGTATTATTTGCGAATAAAACACATACTTACGTTTTTTTTCAAAAATACTTCCCGTACTTCGTATTTTTTAAAGGGACTCGTTAAATTTCCCGTACTTTTGAAGCCAAAAATATTATACACGTACTATACACAATTTTTACGTTTTTTTTTCCGTATTTTACACATATTATTGAACAAAAATGAATATAAATTAATATTTTAATTAAAATGTTTAATTATTTAATTAATTAAAAATGCCAAACTTTTCAACGAACTATTTGATAAAATGTCCGAATAATACACGTACGTATTTTTCACATACTATACACGTCCCGTTTTTTACTAACTATGATATTATGACACTTATTAATACTTAGTGCATTATTTTTTGTTTTTTATTGTTGGATAGTAGGATGTTAACAGGAAGAGGAAGTTATCAATGGCAAGTCGGCCATAATCAGACTCTCAGCCACGCACTTAGACATGGCGACGCACTGTGGGGTAAAAGACAAATGACAAAGTGGAGTTTTTATGTGATCAGTTGTTTTTTTTTTTTTAAAGGGGTTTGGAACCCAGTCTAGCTGGGAGGCTCAGCCCCACGCCCAGTTCCATAAAAGACAAATGACAAAGTGGAGTTTTTATGTGATCAGTTGTTTACAAGGAGAGAATTATCATGTATATCTTTATTAATTAAGCCAATTGTCAGGTAGAATGGTTAAATTTTTGAAGTACCTATAATGCCCATGGTTTATTAAAACTCCACAAATATATAAATACTGTACGAAGGATATGATGGTAATCTTGATAATAAAAGGCAGACAAAAAGTAAGGCAAGAGGATTCTGCGGCAGAAATAAGAAATTAGAAAAGAACAAAAAAGCAGTCGCACACGATCTCCAGATTAGAGGAGAACTGCCCGGGCACGATCTCAACACAGACGGAGGCTCAATACGATGTGGGAATTGATCGGAGTACCAATGGAATTGCCCGGGCATGATCTGCATCAGTACTCATTCCTCTTCCAATTTACAGTTCTTGCGAACGTAGAAAACAAACACAGAAAGAAGAACAGAGCGGAATGAAACCCAGAAGGAAATCGGCTGCCAGTTTGCAGACTTGATAATTCCCATTGGGTAATTTTCAAATTTCATTTTTCAATTGATTTTCAAATTCAATTGGTTATCTTTTCGGGTTTTCTATAATCCAATCCACGGGTTATTGCCATGGGTGAAACCTGACATTGGATTACGTTTAATACTTTAACGGTTAGTTTAGTTCATCTCTATTCAAAACTAATTACTGTTCATACTCCTTCACAATCTCATATTCACTTGGTTTTTTCTGTATCTTTCGTGTTTTTTTTTTTTTCTGGAGTAATTGTGAAGTTTGCTGTGATCCTTGGGTAATTGATTTCAAGTATGTATATTCACAATTTTGGTTCATTTGTTTAGAGTTTGTTTCAAATGAATAAATTCTTTTACTTATGGAACATGTGCATTACATTTATTTATCTTTGGGTTTTGTTTTTCTCAAGTAGTAGGGTTTATAGTCAGTTTCAAATGAATTAATTCTTTTATCTTTGGGTTTGGTTTTGCTCAAGTAGTAGGCGAATCCACTTTTGCATTCTTTTAAGGAATATTTGTGTTTGGATTCTGAATTGTGCTTCAGTTCTTGCCTTGAAGTTGTGTTAGATCGATGTAATAATTTAATTAGATAGTTAATGTTTGTGTCTGTCATGAGCAGGTGGAATACTGACCTGGGTTTCAAATGAGGAACCAATTATGACAAAGTTTATAGACTATATTATTAATCATGCAAGTTTCAGAAGTGACAACCATAATAATGTTGACAATGTAATTGCACCATGACAACTTTCTGTTCTCAAAGATAGCCATTAATTCAGTTGCCAATTCACTGGCTACAACTGCACAAACATTTCCTTCCTCTTTTTTAATGTCCCCCATGATTCTTTTGTCTTTAGTTCTGTTTCTTTCTTTTTATGTGTCTGATCCTTTAATTTGGTTTCATTAATTTTGTTTCCTATACAGGTGAAGGAAAATAATCTCAGTGGTCTACCAAAACAGTCACATTATTTGGGTTCGCATTATCACAGAGGTGAGGGAAAAAAATATTTATATGGTTTCTTTACATAGGTGAGAGACAAATACGGCGGAAAAAAAAAAAAAAAAAAAAAAAAGCTTATTACTTTGTGGTTCTCCATCGGCACCTTACTGTAATACTTATACGTTCTGTGTATAGGTACAGCTGGAGGTCCAGACTTGAAAAGTTTCATTGTCCAATTTCCTGTGTCCCGAGAAGGTAGTTCAGTTAAAGGAAAATAAAGATAAATCTCGCTTAAGGGGGTTTTGTTTTGAGTCTCTCTGTGTTAGATTGTGTGATCTTCATTCAATAGCAATGCTATCAAACTATTGCTTTAAAGCTGCAGGTCCAGACTTGAAAAGTTTCATTGTCCAATTTCCTGTGTCCCGAGAAGGAAGTTTAGTTAAAGGAAAATAAAGGTAAATCTTGCTTAAGAGGGTTTTGTTTTGAGTCTCTCTGTGTTAGATTGTGTGATCCTTTATTCTTTGGGTCTTTACACAGGTCAAACACTATTTTTTCTGATGGTTCAGTTTGTTTCCCTTTATTTTGTTTTCAATATAGGTGCAGGAAAGCAGGGGTAGGTACACGAAACCAACCATAGAGTTGGAGGAAAACAATCACAGAGGTCAACAACATCAATAACATTAGTTTGGTCGCAAAGAAACAATCACAGAGGTGAAGGAAAAAGGAAAAGTTATTTCTATGGTTCTGTACATAGAAACAGAAAGTGAATCCAACCAGAATACACACTGATGTTCTACCACTTACTAACTTCATGTTTTCCTTTTACACAGGTTCAAGCTCATCAGTTCTGTACGTGAATTCAACCAGAAATAAATTTGATTTCTTTCTCTCTACACAGGATTTCTTGGTGGCTCACACAGGTGAGAAACAAATTTGAAAAAAAAAAAAAAAATTTACTGCTTATAGCTTTGTCGTTCTCTTAACTTACTTTATATTGTTCTTTTCACCTAGGTTCTCTGGGAGAATTACACATAAATATTGCTTGGAAGATGCATAACTGCACAGTCATTTAAGGAGGCATAGACGCAGCGCAGGTTAATTATCTTCGATCTTCACATGGAGTTCATGAAGATGTGATGTTATGTTTTATGACAGTTTAGAGGAACCTACCAGATTCAATGACAGATAGGGATAGTGTCATGTTGTTCAGAATGACTTATGTTTCATTCATTGCAAGAAAGCATGAATTTGAAAAATGTACTTGGATTCCAATCCATGATTGCACACTATATGCAGTGGCAACAATATGGAGCGTTTAAATGTTACTTTTAGAAGAAAGTTTTTGCACCAAACCTAACAAGGGGTTTAACTTGGTCGGCACCGTATTTTTCACATACTATACACGTCCCGTTTTTTACTAACTATGATATTATGACACTTATTAATACTTAGTGCATTATTTTTTGTTTTTTATTGTTGGATAGTAGGATGTTAACAGGAAGAGGAAGTTATCAATGGCAAGTCGGCCATAATCAGACTCTCAGCCACGCACTTAGACATGGCGACGCACTGTGGGGTAAAAGACAAATGACAAAGTGGAGTTTTTATGTGATCAGTTGTTTTTTTTTTTTTAAAGGGGTTTGGAACCCAGTCTAGCTGGGAGGCTCAGCCCCACGCCCAGTTCCATAAAAGACAAATGACAAAGTGGAGTTTTTATGTGATCAGTTGTTTACAAGGAGAGAATTATCATGTATATTAGCTATTACCTTATATATAGCAGCAAACATTTGAACATATATGTATTTGCATATTTATGAAAGTGTTTAGCCCTAGTTAAGGGGAAATGATCATTTACCCATTTTTAGCTTAAAAATTGCCCACTTGCTCTACCAACAGTTTTTTAACCTCATTTACCCAAAACACTCTAAGGGATTATTTCCCTAATACCCAATTAATTCTTTTTATTTATTTTTGGGACTTTTTTTCCCTTTCCTTCTTTCTCACTTAGAGAGAGAAGTCAACCTCCACCTTGCTTTGCACCAGTGACCAGTGGCCGGCCGCGGTCTCCGGTGACCGGAATCAGGCGACCGGTGAAGGGATTACCAAATCCGACTACCGGACCGGTGACCAGATTCCGGCGTCTGATTTTATTACCCCCCAATAATACCCAGTAATCATATTATTGCCCCCCAATAATCTGTTTACTAGGGATCAATAATTAATGAAAAATGAAGATGCTTATAATTTTGAAAGTTTTAGTAGGGTTATCCAAATAAATAATCTTATTATTGCCCCCTAATAAACTTATTTTGCCCCAATAAACATTTTATTGCCCCCCCAATAATCTGTTTACTGCCCCTCAATAATCTTATTATTATCTTCCAATAATCGTTTTATTTGTCCACTAATGATCTTATTATTGCCCAACCAAATCATAATAAACAAAACAATCACTGCTAGCAACATCCCATATTGAAATCGGCCAATTTTTTGGAGAAACAAACCACCGTAACAACCATTGGAGGCCTCCTACGCATTTTACTAGAAAGAGGGGGAAAAAAAGAAAAGAAGAAAACAAATATGAATCTTTCTGAGCATCTCTCTTTCTATTCACTAAGCTGAGGCGGCTGAATTTCCTGTAAGATATGACTATGCACACCACTTGCATTTGATACATTTACGGTGTGTTTCCCGAAGCGTGAACCATTGACAATTCCAACTATTGCAGAGAATCTTCTACTAGGTGTCCGACTGGGTGACTTGCTTTTAGGAGGTAAATGCAGATTATTTGAAACACGATCACAATTTGCATTTCCAATTGCACCTTGGGGACCAGCTGCATTCAAAGTACTAAAGAATTCTTCAAATAACGGTGTCTGCAGCTTCTTCAGATCTAATGCCTGATATAGTTTCAAGGAGCAAGTTTAACGAATTAGACTCCAATTAATACAAGCTATCCAAAAACATGGATTTGTTGAAATCATTTCACCATTATAAAGAAAACATCTCGGTGGACACAAGTAGTACCTTTTCATCTAGGAAGGCTCTTATTTTCGTTTCTGTGACTTCCTCATCATCCTCAGCCACTGATGGACCACAAGGAAATGTGAATTCATTCTCCACCTTATGAGATGCTCCAGCGCGCGTCCCACAGCCCACTCAGACCTCCTTGCAGACCCGCGCCCAGCAGCCCATCCCAGCACCGATCCGGCGATCCCTGCAGCACCAGACCACAGTGCCTAGCCCAGCACGTACGACCCTCCCCGCAGCCTGCACGCCCAGCCCCACGCACCAATAGCAGCATCCCCGTGCCCACCTCACCGGCCTCCATCTCGATCCGGCGGCCTTCCTACTCGATCCCAGCCCACCGGGCCGAGCACCGCAGCATCCAGCCTCCTACCTCCTGCCCCCGCGCGTCTGTGGTAGCCCCTAGTGCCTTGCAGAGGAGAGAGAGAGAGAGAGAAGGGAGAAAACGCAGATAGGAGGGATGAGAGAGAGATAGATATGAGTGTAATTTATAAATTTAAATGAGGGCAATACTGTCGGACACTGTTAGATTGGGTAAATGGGGTTAAAAAACTCTTAGTGGAGTAAGTGGACAATTTTTAATCTAAAATTGGGTAAGTGGTCATGGCCCCTTTAGTTAATTTGTTTATGTTAGTTGGTGTAGTGGAAAAAAAAATTGATATTATGCCTTTGTTTATCACTAGGTTATCCATAATAATTGAATTTTTTTTGTTAATAAAAGTTCTATTTAACAGGCGACAAACTAGATTTGTTGCCTATTATCATTCAATAATTTATTGAAAATTAAAATTATATTTGATTAAATTTAAAGTTTAAAATTAAAAAGAGACGGTTTGAGTTCTGTCCCTTATTCCTCTCATTGGCGCTATTTAAAGTTAAATTTCCCGCCAATCTCAAAAAATTAGGGATGAAATTTTATTGAATAGGGGGACAATATTAATTTCTTCTCCAAATGTATTAGGAGACGGAATTTATCAGCCATTGCCTTTAATAATTAGGGATGACCATTAGGAGACGACTTTAGCCACAAAACGGTTTCGTCTCTAATCTTTTCTGGGGACGAATTCTCAACTTTTGGAGACAAATTGATTTTATCCCTGAATGAGTTTTCTCTAGTAGTGGCTTTTGACAAGCTTTTGTCCCATTTTGTGTATCAGGGATGATATTGGTGACTCTAAATTCCCTGATACCAGTCCCTCAGGTAAATCAGCTACCTCAAGTTTGGAAAATCCGGGAAGGAACTCGAGGGTTTTCTCTGCATTTCCTGAAAAAGAAAAAGAAAAATGCATTTAATGATGAGAAGGACCAGCGGTAAGGCTATACTTTTGTAAATGCCTACCACATTTAATTTGCTAGCTAGAAGTTCATTTTCACGGTTATGCTCACCAAACATTTAAGTTTCTCAACCTACCATAATAATCACTGTCAGATATTAATGGTGTCTATTACTTATATACCTTACACTGAAGGTTATACGTACCTTGCTAGGACAGTCGGGGACCAATTTATTATGAAGCTATTGTATATATGATAACTATTGTATAATTCTTATTATCAAGTATTCAGTCTAATTTTAAATTCTTTGAACTCTACGCATATAATTATATAAAGGATATGAATGGGGCAAAAGAGGAAACATGGCGAAAAGAAAGTAAGAAGCAAATAGCACCAATATCAAAAGCACTTCCTAATGGCAAAACTACTTGATATAAATCCAGTTTCAACTTTCAAGTATGCATCGATTCTCTAATTTGAGCCATAATTACATACTAAGATTAATTAGCAAAATTGATCCTTACCATCGGTTCCAAGTACCCTTTGTCGTATTAAGTCTGTGGCAGCATGAGCAAGAAGGGAACGAGGACCAGCCGACCAAAGTGGTACCCAGGGAAGCTTCATCTCTTCCGCTATATCTCCCGCGAACCAAAAGAAAGCATATATCCGTCACCAGACACCCTATCTTCAGCCCGGAACCCGCCTCAGCCTCCTTCATCGCGCTCCTAAAGTTGGCCGCGGCCGCCTTGAGAAAGAAGCCAATTGCCTGCTCTGGGTGGCCGGAGGGCACGAAACCCTGCTACAAGAGAAATGGTCTTTTCTGACCATGTTTTTTCGACGGCAGCTACTTTTGGTCAGAAATAGCATTTTTACCGACAAAAAAAATTGTCCGTCGGAAATACACTGTTTTGATAGCCATTATTTCCGACGGCCACCAATCTCTCGAAGAAAGTATAGATTTTGGTTGGAACTAATTATTATTTGGCGGGAAGACTTCCCGCTAATTACTTTTCCGACCACACTGGATATCGTCGGAAAATAATAGATCATTTTTCCGACGAGTTCTTTTTGTCATCGGAAAATATATGTAATATTTCCGACCAAAACGTTCACCTTCGAAAATAGTGAGATTAGTTAATGATATAGCATACGTCCAATATTTCTAATGAATTCCTTAATAAATTGTGAAACTTGTAGTGAATGTCTTGATGTTAACACAATATAAATAAGGAAATAAAAAAAATATTTCTGCATCACTAGCATGCAAGCAAATGTAGGTACACAAAAACTAACCAGTTTTACAAATAATTATTACTATATGACAAGAAAATAAAATAGAATATGCCCTTATTATAAAACAACAACAACTTTCTTAATTTTCGTCAGATGAATCAGACGAGTCATCAATAGCAATGGTAGATTTTGGACAAGATGGGCCGACTTTTGGTTTTTCAATCTTTATTCGAGTATGTGAAACACGAGGCTTTACTTCATGATCATCAGCAGTCAGATCAATAGGATAACGAGGGTCTTTCCCGGGATAAAACCAAGCTAGTAAAACTCGGCCTCTAGGACAAGTAATGCCTGAATGTTGAGGTTTCACAGGGATCTCAGATGCAAATCATGAAGACAACTGATAGCTACAAGAAATACTACTTTCTTGCTGTTTGCTAATGTTAAATAAGTACTATATGCTTATGTTCTATTTTTAGTTCCCTACTAGTTTTACGCTCATGGTTGTAATGACTTTTCCTATTTTGTAAGACTTGATGATGAATGTCTTGTTTCAAATAAAATGTAGCTTAATCTTCTTTATTTTGTACTCTTCAAGTATTTATGTTTTTAATATATATTTTTATTCAAGAAGAATGCTTCAAAAAATTATTTTTTGGTAGTTGGATGTAAAAATAAAAATAAAACCTACAACCAAAAGTGGTTAGAAAACTCATTTCCAACCCATTGTAAATATTATTATTTTTTTGTTAAAATATGAATTATTTTTTGGATGGCAAAAATGATTAGTTTTGACGAACATTTTGGTCAATAATAATAAAATATTTTAGTCAGAAATAATTATTCTGACGAAGTAAGTCGTCGGAAATATGTTGTCGGAAACCTGATGTCGTCGTTTACATAATGTATTTTTGACGGCATTAAAATATTTTTGACCGAATATTTCGATGGAAAAAATAATCTTTCTGACCACAACAATGGCAAAATGTGGTCGAATGCTTATTATTCCAACGACTGGAATGTACACCTTTTCATGAAATTGTTTGCTATAGAAATTAATGTTGAAAACCTTCAATCGGTAAGCATTCTGATGGCTACTCTCACTAGTATATACGCAACTTGGTATAATGAAAATTAGAATAGGTATCTTTTGGCAGGTTTGTGTTTATACCATGTTCATAAAATTGAATTGATTAGCATTGGCATTTCTTGTATTAATGATATTGTGTCTTGATCTAGCATGTCTGTCACTTCTGTATTTTGTAACTTAGTTCTGGAACTCTAAAAACCTCCTTATGTATTTTAACCCAACATATACTTTGTGCTCGTAGTTCAAAGGCTGCATTGTGCACTTGTTGATAATGTTCACCATATCTTTTAGGTACACCCTGGCTCAGGAGCATGGCGATCTTATCAATCTTCATGACTGGTTCCAATCTTTCAAAACCATCGTCATTTAGTACAGCAGAAAAGGGACAAGCAAACTGAAAAAGTCCCTACTTAAGAAAAGAAAGGTCACGCCCTGATTTTTAACATAAATAAAAATCGATATATAATCTTATAATTATACATGCGTGATGGTTCAGCCATCAATACATAATACCTGGAAAACTTTTTCCCTTTAAACCAAGTACATACTGATTGCCCTGAACCCACAATGTCAATATATACTCGCTGCGCAGAGTTATATATTACACGAGGTTACAAATTAAATTGCCACAACAAAGTAATAAGTAAATGCTCCTCAGAGCTTACTACAGGCGGAAGTCTTAATAACGGTAAAGTCACAAAATTGGCTTCCTACCGTAAATCTGCTAGGACGCTACCTCAATTTTTTCCACGATTACTCTGACCTGCAGGATTAACCCCTACACCATTGAATAGTGCACCGGGTTGCCACACAACAAACCCGGTAAGCTTATGAAAGCTGGTATGAGTAACTCAAAACAACTCACACAAAAATCACAGGATAAACCCACACGTTTCAATCAAGGAAACAACTCACGCAAATCACGGGATAAACCCACATGTTCCAATTAAGAAACAACTCACGTAAATCACGGGATAAACCCACACGTTCCAATTAAGAAACAACTCACGCAAATCACGGGATAAACCCACACGTTTCAATCAAGGAAACAACTCACGCAAATCACGGTATAAACCCACACGTTCCAATTAAGAAACAACTCATGCAAATCACGAGATAAACCCACACGTCTCAATCAAGAAACAACTCACGTAAATCACGGTGGACAGACTAGAGCTCTACTTGATTGTATCCACTAACCCGGCCAAAGGCGTGAAGTCCCAATTTTCCCACCCTCGATCACATTTCGTGATCCACGATCCTCAACTCGTAAGTCTTTGGATCCGCGGTATAAATACCAAAACATTTAAAGGAGTCGCACTGGACCCAAAATGTTACACGAATCTAAAATAAAAAATTTCCCGTAATTGATCCCTATCAATTACTCCCGGTACAAGACCCACATTTAAATAAGCCACCCGCTAACTAAAAATGTTCCACAATACACAACACTTTTCAAAACAATAGAAATCAATCCTTTCACAAAATATTGTTTCACAAAAAGTCACACCCCAAAACAATAAAATGAATACACCCAAAATTATTGTTTTATCACAACAAAACCACCAACACACATATATTTCACGTAAATATATATACGTAGACATTCACTCAGGAATGCTACTAATACCAACTATAGTTTGCAGTTAACTAAATAACTCTCAAAACGATAAGGTAATTAAACCCGTTCGTAAATGAACATTGCGAGATTACTCACCTCGGAATCCTGCAGCGTCTTCTATACATAACCGAACTAATACTCACACCAACAACTCGTCCAAATCACCTTGAGAAGCACCTAATCACCAATGATCTCAAATCAGTATACGAATCACCAAGTGATTAAAGTTCGAATCCCCAAATCGAACAACAACCTGAAAGTAGCGCCAATTGAGGCGAACCCTCATTTGAGACCACCCAAAGTTTCCGGAATGCTTTTACGATCGATGTGACAAAACCACAAGTCAATCGGATAGTCAGATCCTCACGGATCGATAACCAAAACTATCGAAATCACAAAAACCTTAACATGCTCATACGATCTCCAAAAATTACATATTGCATATCGAAATTCTCGTATCGATGAGTAGATCAAAATCAAGAACAGAAACTATCCCTGAGATTGCCGGAAACCGCTGAAAAACACCACCACAGTGGCGGCGGCGGCGCCGGCCCAAAGTCAGAATTTGGCAAAACTTCCAACACAAAAGTTATTCATCTCAACTCCAATTACAACTTTTATAACTACACCAAAGTCAAATTATAAACCAATCGATCGAATTTTACCTTGGAACAAATTGGGCCGATTGAAACCCTAGAATTTCAATTCCAAAATTCAACCTCCACACTTTGAATCGATGCAAGCCACCTTGGAGAGAAGCATCTACGTCCTTTGGGATCCAAAAGACCTCAAGAATCACTGGCAATGGTGGCCAGAATCTCCAGTTCCGACGAAGGCGATTTCAACTCCGCCGCGGTGGTTTCTTGGTTTTGCTGCTCCTCCTACAGCTCGAATAGTGAAGAACCACTTCCACAGACTTGTAGAGGAGGTTGAGGCGAAGAAAGCCCATTTTAAATCGCGTCCTATGGTGGCCGGAGGAGGGAGAACAACGTCGGTGAAGTGGAGAGGCGAATCGGACTCGGGAGAGAGAAAATATTTCCAAACAAGGAAACTCTGATATTTTTCCGGAAATTTCCCTATTTAACCAAAATGGAAACTTTTTCCAATGACCATAACTTCTTCATACTATTAATGTCTAAGATTTGGCGGTAGCCTAATCTCGATTAACGCTGGTCCGGTGGGAGGACCGCTACTTGTGCTGTTCTCGGAGCTTCCGCTATCTGTCAAATAAAATACAAAAGGGCGTCAGAGGGAGACCGCGTTGGGCGGTCTTCTCTTCTCCGATGCCTAAGTTAGTCAATGTATTTATGTTGACAGAATAACAGTAGGTAAGTAGTAAATGCGTAATTAATTAGGAGAGATGAGTGAACCTTTTATAGGTGGGGATGAGGCTGACCTCTTCCTTGTTTTCGATGTGAGATTGATATGCTTCCACTACAAAAAATAATTGCAATGGCCACCCCAGTTAGTGTCGGCGCAAAAATGCCGTAGCTAATGGTCCTAGATTTGCTATGGGAAACAAGGCGTCGCAAAAAAAAAAAAATTTGCGACGGCAAAGGGGAGCCGTAGCATAAAAATTAAAAATTTTGCGACGGCAAAGGAGAGCCGTAGCATGAAAATGCTTAAATGGCAACGGCATTAAAAATGCCGTAGCAAAATTTTTCCTAATACTTGCTTCGCTGCAATTGCCATAGCCTTTATTTACAAACTTAACCTAGCTCCAAGGCGCCAAGAGACGAAAATTAGGCGCGTCTAGATTTTAGTTCCCTGTGAACTAATTAAACAAAAACTCCCCTGAGATCTGAAACCTAAACACAAACTCTCTTCTTTTCTTTCTGGCTAGGCGGATTTAGGCCTTTTTTTTTTTAAGCTATTTTCTTTTGATCGCAAAACAGATCGATTCATTCTATCCCCAAAACCAGCAAAACAGACCCAAGCTCCACCGCAACTCTTCGCTCTTCGCCCTCCCCCAAGCCACCGCAGAACAGATCGATTCATTCAATCCCCAAAACTAGCAGAACAGACCCAAGCGACCGCAGCTCTTCGCTCTTCACCATCCCCCAAGCCATCGCAGCTCCACCGCAGCTCTTCGCTCGTCGCCCTCCCCCAAGCCACCGCAGAACAGATCGATTCATTCGATCCCCAAAACCAGCAAAACAGACCCAGCCACCGCAGCTCTTCGCTCTTCGCCCTCCCCCAAGCCACCGCAGCTTTTCGCTCTTCGTACTCCCCCAAGCCACCGCAGCTCCACCGCAGCTCTTCGGCCTTCGCCTTCCCCCAAGCCACCACAGCTCCACCGCAGCTCTTCGCTCTCCACCCTCCCCCAAGCCACCGCAGCTCCACCGCGTCTCTGCCTCAGACTCCCTCTGCTCCGTGCCTCTGCCTCGAAACGGTAAGTTCTAATTTCTAAACTTCAACCGCAATGAATCTTCAGTCTGCTAAAATCAATCCCAAAACCATGTCATTGCTTGATACCCTTTGAAACCATGATGATCTTCTGTACAAAGGAAACTAATTTCATTGTAAAGATTCTACCTTTAATTCATTTTCTTACAAATTCCATTCAAATCGACGGAAATTTCGATACGATTGGAAGTTTGAATTTGTATTTCATTATTTTGGTTAGTGGGTAGTTAGGTTCTGACTACTGAATCTGCTGATCTATTTTGGATACATGAATTGGTGTTGATTGTTGAAACATTGATTATTGGTGTTGGTGTTGATGTTGATTATTCTTCAGTTCTTCGCATTGTTCTTCTGTTTGAAGAGAAGAATTAACTGTTGATTGTTAATTAATTAATTACTAATTATGCTTTTACTTCTAAGTTTACTGTGAATGTGTGATTGTGTGATTTAGTCTTGATTGAGTGAAATTCCTTCAATTATTCATGTTACTGCATTGAGTGCATTCTGTTAATGAATAATGACTAAATTAACAACTGCAGCAGAAAGTTGAATTGAATCATTCTTGTTGTTATATGTGTGTGTGTGCTCAAGTCTTATATATATGTTTCTTCTTTGAACTAGCTTTCAATCTTCAGACATAATTATACACTCTCTTCCTTGAGAAGAATTAGTGCTGGGGATCAATCCCTGGTGAGACTGATGTTTATCTAGCCAAAATAAATAAATAAATAAATGTTATGATGTATGTCTTTGGTGTATAATAGGTTGTTGTAGATGAAAATTTTGGGAGTATGGTGAACGTTATTAGTGCTTGCAATTGATTTTTCAGACCATTCTCTATGTTTACATGGGTGAATGGTGATACATTTTAATTGTTAATGACTTAATGGTAGTCTGCTAACAGGGGCGGATCTATTCACAGGGCTGGTTGGGCTGTGGCCCAACCATGAATTTTATTATAAAATCTTTACTAGATGCCAGAGGATCATTACCCTTTGGTTTTGCGCTGTTGGTTGAGGCGCACAATTTTTTGCTAGAGACTCATAGTTATTACTTCCAGTTTATGTAGTTTAGATGGTTGGATTATGGTTAATTGGACGATGTTTGTATTTGTGCTTTTATTTATTTTATGTTAAGAGATAACAAGCGATTTGGTTTTGTTGTTGATGGCGGGTTTGAGGAAAGGAAGAAAAATAAAAGAGGAGAGAGGGGTAGAACGAAGAAGAGAGGGAAGTAATAGAGAGTTGTTGAGAAGAAACAGAGAGAGGAGAAGGAGGGAGGGAGGGACAAAGTTTGGCTTTTGAGGGCTTGCACGTCTGCTAATGCATTCTGTTAATCATTCTAGTTCTGTTAATAGCTTATGCATTCTGTTAATCATTTTGTTTATGGGAATTATGGCTTAATGCTTCATAGCTAAATAGATGCATTCTGCATTCTGTTTAGATTCATAAGCATTCTGTTCAATTTAGATGCATTCTGTTCAGATGCAAATGCATTCTACTACTAATGCATCTGTTTTCAATTTTCACTATGCATTCTGCCACTATGAGTTTCTGCGACTATTGTTAAATGTTAATGATCAAGAGGCCACTATTGTTAAATGTTAATGCATCTTATTGTTTGGCTTCGCAGGTTATTTGCGTGCCACTTGGAGGCTAATCTGCTTTGTCCTCTATTCTCTATCATCTATCTTCCACTCGTCATAGAAAATTCAAGGTAAGCCTCAACTTTTTTGTGTCTTGGATGAGATTGTTGGGTATAAATGCAGAAGCTATCTGCTTTATCTTTTTTGTTTGCCGCTTTTATATATATTTTTGTTTAATGTATTTTTGAACAAAGCTTATCTGTTTATTGCAACTGGAGTATATGTTCTTTGCTTAATTAATTACCTTCTTTTAGGGACTGAACTAGTTGATAGTAATTTTATACTTTTGATGTTGGGAATTTATTGTTTTTGTGTTGTATTTTGATGGCAGCTCAGTTGTAGGCAATGTTTATTCACTTTGTTAATTGTTTGAAGTCCTTTGTTTGGTTATTATTCATGGTTATAATTTAATAAACTGTATTTTTCTTGGCTATTTGACGTAGATGTTCAATCTGATAGCTTAAGGAGAAATATGGACAAATCATGGATAGATTTAGCAGATAGGCATTCTCTAGCATATTATGATGCAATAGATCAATTTTTGACTTTTGCATACATCAATAGGGATTTGGGTGCAAGGATTTATTGTCCTTGTAGAAAGTGCGAAAATCGTTATCTCTATGTAAGATTAGTTGTGCGGCAGCATCTTCGTGATTATGGTTTCTTTAAGAAGTATAGGAAATGGGATAAACATGGTGAGCCTAATCATTATGTTCACCTAGTGGATGGAAATCAAAATGGCAATACAGAAGCTTATATGGAGGATGATATGGTCAGACTTGTCCAAGAAGCTTTAGATCATATGTTGGTTTTGTATAAAGGTCTCTAAAAGGTCTTTTTAGTGGGATGTTTTTCCTTGTTTAAGTATGTCACTTTTGTTAGTTCTATATGTGTATAGTAGGCAAGGGGATCATAATGTTTTATTATGATCATATATGTCCTCAGTCCTACAATTGTTCTATTATTTGATCTGTTTTCCCTTTGCTGTTATTTTATCAATGATGAATATACATACTAGTATCAACTTGTAAAAGAAACACTAGCTTTGATGACACTTGGTTTGAAATTTCCTCTCATATTGCCATTCTCTTTGTAATATGATTATAAAAAATGATGCAACCTGCGAATCTGCGTGTTTGGTTATTGGAATTGGGTTATGGTGTGACATTGAAAAAGGGTGATATACAAAGCCATACATGATATATTTAATTTTTTTTTTTTTTGATGTCTTAGGTTCCAGATGCAACTAGTGACCATGAAATTCGGAGAGAGTCTGTAGGAGAAGAAAGGAATCCAGATTCAAGCAGTGATAGAGCAATGGGCTGAGTTTCAATATGTTATTGCATATTTTTGTTAAGTGTTACTTTTAGTTGTCTTCATTAGGAACTTGATTTTGGCCATATATAACTTAATTTGTACTTCTTCTAATTACCTATACTGACACTGCAACAATTTAATTACATTGCAATGAAATAGATGAGCTAATGAACAATATATGTGTTGTGTATTCATGATATTTTTATCCCATTTTTGGATATTGCAAAAATACAGGTTTTGTTAAAAAAAAAATTATTGGTTGGCTACTAACATCAGTGAATTGCAGTAGCCAAGAATATATTTCTATATAACACCACACCGAAGCTACGGCAACGAGACCGTAGCAAAATTTCCTATTGAAAAATTGGCGGGAAGCAAATTAGTTTGGCAGCAAAAAAAAAATTGGCGGGAAAAATTTTTAGTAGGAAACAAATTTTGGCGGGAAGTAATATAATTATCTTAATATTAATTATGCTACGACGGCAATTTGCCGTAGTATATTTTGTAATGGCGACGGCATTAGGGGTAGCATAAAACCGTCGCAGAGTAAGTGTCGCAAAAATTTTGCCGTCGCAAAAGTGGTCTGCTACGGCAAAATGCCGTGGCAAAAGATATTGGCGACGCCACCAACGGCGTCGGAAGCTTTGCCGTCGCAAATGCTTTTTTGCTACGGCAAAATAGCTTTTCGCTACGGCAAGGCGCCGTGGCTATTGCAATTTTTTTTTGTAGTGTTCAGTTTCATCTTCTGATGCTTCAGCGAGGCGATCTTAGCGCAGCGCGTGGCGACGCGTCGGCAGTGATTTGGGGGTGAGCCGGGGCTCAGGTGATAGCCTGCTTGGCTGTGTTTCCGTAGGTCACACCGTTGGTGATTGTTGGTACCGCTGGCGGTAGCATGAGCGTGGCTCATTATAGCTAATTAATGTTGGCAAATGCTTATGTAAGTACAAGTCCCCCAAGTCCCCAGTCAAGGAGGTCAATCTTGGTTGGGGAGTTGCCTAGCGGTTTTGAAGCATTACTTCTGCTAGTCTTGCACAGGCATAATTAGCGTCAGTGCGTTGTCAACCATGGATTTGTTCTGAGCAAACGCTTTATACCCTTTTGGGTGGGCCCCTGCTAGGCCCCCCAGGGAGTCCCCCACTCCCCAGCTAAGATAGACCTCCGTTTGCCCGGTATATTGTTTGTTGAGGGGATCTGCGCTGAGCAGAGGGTGTTGGGTAGCGAACCCAATCTTTGATACCTTAGTGGCGGGGGTCAACGTGCCTGATCAGGGCCGTCGAAGACTGTTGACGTGTCCCCTTACTTGTCCCGGAGGAGTATAGCTTGCCTACAATGCCGCGTGGCGGTCGTTGTCAGTATGGGGCATTCCCTCGGGAATCTTCAATGGCGGAAGTCCTGCCGCTGATAGTAAGCGGTAAGAAGTGCCGCGGGGACCTTCTTGCCCTTTAGATGGAGAAGTTCCGCTAGCGGTGTTGCGCTTAGCGGAAACTGTCTCACTTGCAAGATGAAAGGGAGAAGTTCCACTAGCGGTGTTGCGCTTTGCGGAGACTGTCTCGCTTGCAAGATGAAAGGGAGAAGTTCCGCTAGCGGTGTTGAGCTTAGCGGAGACTGTCACACTTGCAAGATGAAAGGGAGAATTCCGCTAGCGGTGTTGCGCTTAGCGGAGACCGTCTCACTTGCAAGATGAAAGGGAGAAGTTCCGCTAGCGGTGTTGCGCTTAGCGGAGACCGTCTCACTTGCCGATTGGTATGCCCGTTATGGACGGTTACTTCGGATAGACGCTTCGTCTGACAGCGCCTGACACGTGGCCATCATGCATTGGGCCATCATGCATTGGGCACGCTTGTATCTTCGCCATTAATGCGAGTAATTATCTATTTTGTAACCGAGGCGACGCCTCTGTTAATCCGGAGAGTAAGTGCGATCATGGAGCACGTGTACGGCTGTCGTGTGATGTCGTTTTTCAGCGGACGGCCTGGATTGGTTTAATTTTGACATAAAAGGGAGGGAAACTCAACAGGGTTTTGACATCTTCTGTACTTCAAACCCAACTCGTCGTCTTCAACCTTTGCTTTCTGAGAGTTGAGGAGTGTGTTCTGCAAATCGAGCGAGAGCGTTGTCCTTTTGAAGCACGAGATTCACCGAAGTGAAGACGAACATCTCCAAGCGTCCAAGTGTTTCCATATTTCAGGTTGGTAATCTAAGGCCCGTGCCTGTTTTATTGTTTCTTGTTTCTGTCAGTTTCTGCTTTTGCTATTTGAAGTGATTGGTGCTATTCCAAGGTGTGTCTGAGGGTCTAGAAGGGTTTTGGGGGTGGGTTTGGGTGTTTGTGGCAGAGAGTTTATGTTTGTGTATTTGCTAGATGGTCTTATAGCGTTGACGGTGGTGAACTTGCTATAAAGAGATTAAATTTATTCTATGCATTTTGGGTCATGAGAGAAAAGAAAAAAGAACAAAAGAGAGAAAGGGAAAAGAAAAGAGAAAAAAATAAAATAAAAGGAGAAATTGTAGACCATTAGATCTAACAATGGACATGTGTCTTCATCTAATTAAAAGCTTAGGGCATCTCCAATAGACTCCTTATTTCAAAGTAATTTAAAATTTTAGCTAATTTTAAGATAATATTTCACTCCAGCAAAATAGCTAAACAAAAGTTAAATTTAATTTTTGCTAAATTCTCTAGCTATATTTAGCTAGAGAGAAGAAAGAATTTAACTAAAAGTTATATTTTCCAACGTTCAATTTAATTTAGCTAGGGATTTAGAGCATCTTTAGCAATGCTAGCCATTTTTAGTCAAATTTTAGCCAAAGTAACTAAAAAGTCATTTTAGCTAGCCACTTACTTTAGAAATACATCTGCATCAGTGCTCTCTATTTTAGTTATTTTTAAATTTATATTATTTTTTAAATAAAGATTAAATAGTTTAAATATATTTATAAATTACATAAAATTAAAATAAATGTTTTAAATTATAGAAGTCTCATCTCGTTCTCTATATTTATGAGCGAGATAGATAAAAGTTATAATGGAGAGCTACTTAGGAGTCTGGTGCAGCTACTAAAATAGATAAAAAGCTAAACATGCTCTCGAAAATAGCTAAGGAACCAAAATAGACAGTCTGTTAAAGATGCTCTTAGCTTATCTTGCTGTAGCATATTTCAAAAATTAAACTACCTATACATGTCTTCTAGCCAAATATAGCTAACAAAATAACTTCACTGTTGGAGATGCTCTTGGGAAGCTCAGGTGATAACTTTCTGCGGTACAGGTAGCATCTTGAGCTCCCGTAGATGTCTTGAAGTGGAAAAAAATCTACGTGGAATGTGGAGGTACCAGCCCCCATTAGTTCACTTTAGTATAACTTGGCAGGGCCTCTAAATTCTTCAAACCTTGTGTGTTGGGCTCTAGCAAGTCCACAATGTGAAGTGAGGCCTGAATGGAGGTCATCTTTTAGTTTTACTAGTTTAGAACTTTGATAACGAACCCTGATAAACAGAGTATATATTAGCAAATCATTTAGGATTCAGAATTTTGAGAACTGTTCTTGCAAGCTAGCTAGCATTTCTCCAAAACTTGATTTTTCTTTCTTTTTTCTCGCAATCTCTAAAACTTGATTACTAAGCAGGACTTTTCGTCTTTCAAATGAGAGATGAGAGACGAATCTATAGTATAAACTCGGATTTATAAAAAAACAAAGCGCAGACCATGTACCCTGGAATTAATTTTTAATAGTTCCAAAGCTATAGTCTCCCCACCAAAACAAATGTGGCAATCATTATCGAACATGGGTGCCACCCCATAGTTTGACACTATATACCCCGAAAATTCAACTACTGCAGCCTCTAAATTATAAGTACAATCTCCCTTAAATTTTATCAAATGAAAGACTCAATCCATAGAACAATGCCCACATTGTACTGCTTCACCATCACAATTTCTCTTCTCCTTATCTCAACCACATATGCATATTCTGCGCCCTCAAAGCAAACGCAGCAGTACCTAAGCCTTGCATACAAGTTCTTGGCTCCTCAAAATGCTGCTCGGTCTGCCGTCCGAATGAGGCCCTTGGTGTGGGATGCAAAGCTTGCTAGGTATGCACAGTGGTACGGCAACCAGAGGCGATACGACTGTGCTTTGAGGCACTCCAACGGGCCTTACGGCGAGAATATATTCTGGGGTAGCGGCAAGGGGTGGACGCCGGCTCAGGCGGTGATGGCTTGGGTTTCGGAACGGAAGTGGTACAGTTACTGGTCAAATTCTTGTGCCAGAGGGCAGGAATGCGGGCATTATACGCAGATTGTGTGGAGGAGTACAGGAAGAGTTGGGTGCGCTAGAGTTGATTGTTTTGGTGGGAGGGGTGTGTTCATGATTTGTAGCTATGATCCTCCTGGGAACTATATTGGAGAAAGGCCTTATTAAATGTTGTTCTGAGAAATTGCATGCTAGGTTTATGCCTCTTACTTAATTCGTGGAGTTTGTTCCATTATTTTGTGATGTGCTGTGGATTTTTGCCAATCTATAGTCATAGATTAGTACTATTAATTATATAATAATTTGTACGAGCCCTGAGGATGAGTACATGCATGGCTGGATCAGTTTCCTTTAATTAGGTTTCTGATCTTGTATTTATATATTTTGTATTTGGTGCAGATATTGGCCGCCTGAATGACTAGTAAGACAATGCACAGACTGTAAAGTTACAAAACGTGTCATGCTTATATCTATACAGTCTTGATCGATATATATTCTCATGACCCCATGTATGCCCTTTCCCATTGCATTATTGCAAGAAACAATCATATGTATTCGGTTATCTTCATCGAAGGCTTTGAACCTTGGTGAACTAATTCTCAAACCTAAATAAAGCATATATTCTAGAATGAGGTGGTATGTATAAGTCTTGATATAGCTTTCACATTTACATACAGGATCACGTACATGATATTTTATCCACATGTTGACAAAATTACTGTGAAATACTTTGTTTAAAACAAAAAACGAAAAACTATTCATTCAGTGCAGCTGCCATGCCACGTGTCTGGTGCGACAAACCAATAAGAGAGTTAGTGAGTGATAATTTTAGAATTTGTTTGATACTTACGTACAGAAACAGTATGGGTATAAAATTTGAAAGAAGAACTGTGTTATGTTAGTACATTGTGGCACATAACACGACGGCTGCATCGAAGACTTTTTCGATTATAAAGGGTTGCCCGACCCTAAAAGTATTATCACATATAAATTATTCTCCAAGCTTCATAACCCATACTCAATGAACAAGTATTTGTTCTAATAGGTTAACTACGTACTAATTGATGCAGCATTCTTACCAAATCAAACTCATGGCGGAGTTGGAGGGGTGTTGCGAGACTCTACAGGGCAGTTTAAAGCTGCTTTTGCTCATCCAATTCTACGTGCAGCATCCCCAAAGCAGTGTGAACTTCTTACGATCCGAGAAGGTTTGGATTTACTGTATTCACTTCAGGTACAAAATGTCATCCTTGAAAGTGATTGTACAGAAGCTATTTCTGAAGCTTTATACACAGTATGAACTCGTAGCAAATGGAGGTCTTATTGATGATATCAAGCATGCTTTGAGGAGAATAGAGGGGGTACAGATTTGTTATGCTCCACAATCGTGCAATGCTGTTGCACAGAGACTAGCAAGCATAGGTTTTGAAGCTCAACATGCATGGCAATGTTTTGGATCAAGCTAGCTGAACATAGGTTCTTTCATTGATTCAAAAATAAAAAATAAAAAATAAATAAATAAATGTGAGTAGTTTACTATTAATTGTATCGAGTCTTTTTAGTTAATCCAAAATTTAATAGGTGATCATTGTTGGTCAGGCCTGTCAATCAACAAAAATGAAAACCCCGGAACAAATCTTGTGCAGCCAACCCGCGGAAAGTAGCCTAGTTAGCCCTTTTTTACCTCTGTTTTTGTCACCTATACTTGCACCCAATTATATTCGAGTACTTGTGGGTGTTTGGTCGTCCCCAAAGGGTTTGGCCCAAAAAAAAAAAATAATAATAATAATAATAAATTTAAAAAAAATCTATAATTGTACAAGTTGTTGAATTGTACATGTTGTTTATGATTCTTTCTGAAAAGTTTCAGTTCAAGACAAAGGACATGGGAAGATAACACTAAAACCAACGTACAATATTTGGTAGCAGTAGCATTACGGATCATTCATTCTTGCAATGGAATTTCCTATTTTTGATTCTTCATCATGAGCAGTTGACCATACACATATTGACAGACAGATGCCCACAGAAGGACTATATATTATGTCCAAACCCCCATATAACTACGATGGAAACCACCTGCATATTTAACTTAATAGGGCTTCTCACCAATATAATTACCAGGCGGATCATAATTACAAGTCATAAACACATCTCCATCATCACACACCACCCTAGCACACCCGACTCTCCTCGTACTTTTCCACACAATCTGAGTATAGTGCCCGCACATTTGACCCGTCTCACAGGTGTTCGTTGCGTAAGTGTAGTACTTCTCCTCAGCGGCCCAGGTATTCACTGCGTCGATCGGAGTCCACGTCGAGCCGCTGCCCCAGTATATGTTCTCTCCCAGCTTGAACCCGTCTTCCGGGAACGAATGCTGCAGCTTGCAGTCGGCTTTTCGGATGCCGGCCCACCACCGTGCGTACCTCTCGAGCTGGAAGTCCCACATGAGTGGCATCTCCCACTTTGCTGCCCTAACCATGTTGTGTTGGAACAAGAACTGGAGTGACTCTCCAATGCAGCCCCAGCATAGTTGCTTGGAGATCCTCAGAATGGTCTCGTTGTTGGGCTTTTGCGGATGTGCTTCAGGTGTTAGAGAATATGCCTGAGAAGTGCAGAGAGCAAAGAGAATTAAGGGCAAAAGTGATTTCATTTTCTGTGCTAGTTACTAGCTAGCTAGGTCGTTTAATCTGTGACAGTGCTTATAACGAGGACCGTTATTCAGATATATGGATGGACGAGACGATATGAGGGTCACGAAGAGCCACAAGCTACAACGAGTGTGGAACACCACAGAGCCTATATATTTGGTGGTTGGTGGAGGAGTTTGGGTAGAGATGATTGGAATCTTTTGAAGAAGCTAGTACATTGTTGGCTTGGTAGTTATTATATTCTGGTTTTCTTTGCAGGCGCAGTTGGCATTTATATAATGTGTGTATGATTAAAGAAGGCAGTCTCGTGAATATGGGTATGTTGCACCCGTGAACGTTGTGTTGTTTTATTAGGAAGAGTGTGGCCACCATGGGGGACTCTAGAACATGATATGTGTCATTTGGAAGAAGCTCAAGGCATTGTCAAGGTACTGTGCGGTTGGTACGAGTAGTTACTGGTTCTGCCAAAGAAAACAATCACAGTGCTTGATTTTCATTTTTAGTGTTTTGTATTTACTGAATATTCAAAGTTAAAACAGGTTACGAAACTTCTCAATTTAACTCATTCCAAATTAACTCTCAGAGTCGGTGTTTTTGGAGCAATATGACACATATACGTACCGTGCTAGTTAAGGAGTTGTGTTTCCTATTTACAAATTTCTACCTCAGTTGCCGCGGATGTGATATTAGTCATCAAAGTAATTGTGTTAGCTTGGTTAGAATTTAAAACATATACTACTACAAAAATTGAATCAGACGACACCTCTCAGACGATGCATTATAGTTTTTAGTCGTTTGATTGATTTTTATTTTTTTGGACATTGTTTTTAAAAAATTTGTCGTCTGATATGGAATTAGGAATTAGTTCAGAAGACATATAAGGACAGAACAGTTGTATGACCCTAAAAAAAATTGAGCGCCAAGTTTCCCACCATGTTATGTGGTGCCAAACCCATCTGAAGTCCTAAATTTTCCCCAACATGTATTAGTCAGACGACGATAAACAATAAATATGTCTGACCGAAAGGAGGGAAATTTCCCTCCACCATCTTTCTCCAACTCCTTAAGGGGGGAAGTCCAATTAATAGGAGACGAGCCTCAAATTTAAATGGCTGCATTCAGACCACGTTCTTACATAAATCTGTTGTGTGATTCCTCGTCCAAATTCATAGGGCCTCACAAATCCGGCTGAAACCCTAACACTTGGTGCAAAAAACATAATAAAAATAACTAAATAGCAAAACCAAACATAACAATAGCAAAACCCTCTTTCGACAGCTAGCCCTTGCTCTATGTTGACTCATCTCACTGTCGACAGACCCAAAAACAAAACCTCTCTTGCGCGCGCGGTGGCCTCACTCTCGACAGACCTAAACCAAAACCAGAATCCTCACTCTCCCATACCCTCATTCTTCTCTCTATCTCAACATACCCAAACCAAAACGAAAATCCTTACTCTCTAGCCTAAACCTCACTCTCCGAAACTCTCATTCTTCTCTCTAACCAATCTCATCTCTCTGAGAATGAGATTGAGCAGGTGAACTGAGATTGAGCCGGTGAACTGAGATGATGCCAATTTAGCCTCTCCAGATCTAGTGGAGTCCCTTGGAACGAAGCACTGTTAGCCTCTCTGACTGGTTCTCGTCGCACCCAGCTGCAGGTCGAGACCAAATTGCTTCTTTTTCCCGTCGCACCTAGCTGGAAGATCAAATTTATGGTATGAAAATCGTTTCTTTCTGTTGATTCTCTTCGATTCTGTAAACTGGGTTTTGCTATTACGTCTTGTTTTCACTTGGGTCCTCTCAAGTTTCGATATTTTGTTGTAATTTCAACATATCTGGGAATGTGTAATGCATGTATGGATGTATAAATATAAAACAAGGGTTACAACGTCAATGTGAAGAACAGGGTATTACTGAGTGGTTCGGTGGGTAAATGTAACGTTGCAGAAGCATCTGCAGTTATTTAAATTCATCATTTTTACTATTATGCCATATTTTGGTGTTCTGTTTTACTGATACTAAAGAGATTTGGTAGTGTGAATAATATGTAATAACTTCAATACATTCAGAATGGTTTACAATGTTTTATATAACAAAGATGCTAATCCTATCCATAATTATAGGACTAACTATAGTAATACAAATCTCTTAATTAAGATCGCAATAACGAAGACTCCAGATCATATGAGATTCCTTTCCTCAATACTCCCCCTCAAGTTGGAGTGTATGTTAATTACACCCAACTTGCTCAATAGTGCTGAAAATTTCTTCGAACCCAGCGGCTTGGTGAACAAGTCAGCTGGTTGTTCCTTTGTTCGAATATGCATGGTTTTGACTAGCCCCCTCTGTACTTTTTCCCGCACAACATGGCAATCTATCTCAATATGCTTTGTGCGTTCGTGGAAGACGGGATTTGATGCTATATGAATGGCAGCCTGATTATCACAGAACAATTTAGCTGCATGTGCATGTTCAACATTCAAATCTCTTAATAAATTTCGAAGCCACGTAATCTCACAGCATGTTGTTGCCATAGATCTGTACTCCGCTTCTGCACTAGAACGAGACACTGTTCCTTGCTTTTTTGTTTTCCATGAGATGGGTGCGTTGCCTAAGAAAATACAGTAGCCAGTAGTTGATCTTCTTGTGTCCTTGCAACGTGCCCAATCTGCATCACAATACGCCTTGATCTCCAATTGTCCGATGGAAGGCAAAAGTATTCCTTGTCCTGGTGTCTGCTTAACATATCTCAACACCTTGTAAGCTGCATCTAGATGAGGTTGTCTAGGGTTATCCATAAATTGACTTAGGATATGTACAGCATACACGAGGTCTGGTCTCGTGACTGTGAGGTATATGAGCCTTCCAACTAATCTGCGATACTGAGAGGCATCCTTTAAAACGACCCCTTCACCTTGCGTTAGCACCAAGTTCTAATCAATTGGGAATCGAGATGGTTTAGCGCCTAGGAAGCCTGCATCTTCAAGGACCTCTAATGCATACTTTCGTTGGCATAAAACAATGCCTTGCTTGGACCTTGCCACCTCTATTCCAAGGAAGTACCTTAACTGACCCATATCTTTGAGCTTGAAATGACTTGCAAGGAAGTGCTTTGTCTCCATGATGTCTTGTAAGTTGTATCCTGCCAGTATAACATCGTCAACATAGACTAGCAAGGCTGTGAATCTACCTTGAGTGTGTCGGACGAAGAGTGAGTAATCAGACCAAGACTGATTGAATCCGGCAGCCTTGAGAGCACCAGAAAGTTTCAAAAACCACTGCCTCGATGCTTGCTTGAGGCCATACAATGATTTGTGTAACTTGCAAACTCTATTCTCCCCCTTTCGTCCGAAACCAGGAGGCAACTTCTTGTACACATCTTCATAGAGGTCACCGTTAAGGAAAGCATTGTTGACATCTAGTTGATGAAGATGCCAACCTTGAAGAGCTGCAAGGCTGAGTAACACTCGAACTGTGGTTAGTTTGGCCACCGGAGCAAAAGTCTCGCTGTAATCAATCCCTGCAACTTGACTATAACCTTTTGCAACCAAACGAGCTTTATACCTCTCTACTGTGCCATCTGGGTTGTATTTGATCTTGTAAACCCACTTGCAACCGATTGGTGTCTTGTTAAGGGGGAGAGGCACCAAACTCCATGTCTTGTTTTCTTGAAGAGCTTGAATCTCTTTGTCCATAGCTTCTCTCCATCGTGGTTCAAGGACAGCCTGAGAGAAAGATCTAGGTTCCTTTTCTAACCGACTAACTCAACTAACCGAGCAACCAAAGCATTTACTTAATTTCCTTATAGTCCATCGGATTATCCTTTAATCGAACAATGATCTAGAACTTGTGTTTGTAGGATTTTCCTTTAGTTGATAAATTCTATTAACCATTCCCAAACAATCCAAATCCAAATGATATAGCATTTGAATCATTTAGGATATGGTGATTATACTTAGCACTTTCACCTTCATTTCTTTAACCTTTTTACTTTACGAAAACAAATCACAATTTCCATTACCGAACAATTCACTTAACGTAGTAAGCTCATTCGATAGATGGTGATCACACTTCTTTCCATGTTAAAATCCCGGTCAACCAGTTTGACCTCATTTTACTTAATCATTAAATACTAGCAAATAAATAGTAATTACCATTCCCGAATTATTACATTCTTACGATAACTTCGGGATATGGCAACACTAGAATACTCCGATTTTTAACCTTATTTCAAGAACGTTAATCCAATATCCTAATTTAGCTCAATCAAATAAAATCCACCACTTTTCATAATCAATTTCTCAAACAATTGTGGTTACTTAATCCCTTTGACCTCATTCAACACATCGAGTTTTAATTCTCAATTACCACCAAATTAAGCCCATCAGCAAAAGGACATTTCCAAAACCAAATACATCATCTTAATTGAGAAAATAAACTCTGTCCATACATTCAATCAATTTCATCTCAAGTAATCCACAAGGCCACAACCTCACCATGTACCAATATTTCACAGCAGAAGTACCAAGACCCTTACCCTTGTTCTTTTCCAATTTAGATAGCCAAATCGTGGAAGCTGCATTTCACCACCATTAATCCTTCAGATTCCCTAGTATGTACGCAAAAATAGGATCAATAATCCATTCTCAATCAATCCATATCCAAAACAAAGTCTCGAGTTTCTTACCAATTCCTCAATACAAATGGAACTGACCCAGCACTTCCCTTCTCCGAAAGCTTGCAGTTCCGCAGACCTCATTTCCTCCATAAAACAACATCCTTAATTAATTAACCTCAATGTCCCAACAACAGTCAAATTCAAAATTCGAAAGCCTGTGTTCCTTACCCATTTTAGTTTGCCGAGACCACATCCTTCACTACGTGCTGCATCTTGCAGTTGCCATCATCTCTTCATCATTCCTTTAAGAACACATTCGAACTCAAGACTAGTAGCCTTTCCTTCTAATCTGTACTTCTTCGTCTCCTCCGTACCCAATGTTCAAATATCCCCAATCGAAGAACAAAGCATCAGAGACCCATTATTTCGAAATTGGAAACTCAATGGGACAAGGAAAGGGGCCTCGGGTTGGCTTACCAGAAAGATTGGATATATCGGCGATGTACACGGCGGAGCTACGACGGTGTGCGGCGGCTCTGGTTGGAGTCAAAGGTCTGGGTTAGGGGTTGTGGTGATTGACGAGGCGCTGATCCTATTTCTGGAGGTGGTTTTGCTCGATTTGGACTGGAGGCCGGAAAACGAAGACATGCAGAGCCGAGGGCTCCGATGATGTGTGTTTGGCGTCGTTCAGCTTCGGTGGGTGGCAGGGCTTCTGGGTTTTACTCCTCGTCGCTTGTTGAGTGGAGATGTGGTGACGCTGTGGCGAGGTAATGATCGGAGATCGACGAAAGAGGAGGGGCAGTGAGGTCGCGACTGTGGTGGTCGTGTACGGTGGCTGTGGGCGATGCATGTCGACGGTAAGGCTTAGGCTTGGGTCGGATTTGGGTGCTGGATCGATTGGTGGTGGTGGTTTTGCGAGATGGTGGCCGGAGATGGTATTTTCCGGTGATGGCAGAGGGAGAACGAGAGAGAGAGAGGTTGGGGAGAGAGAAAGAGAAACGCGGCCGAGAGGGAAAGAGTGAGGGCTCTAGGGTTTTCTAGTTGCCCCTTTTCTATTTATACTTGTGTGTGTAAAATGTCCATTTTGCCCTTGCGACGAATTACGAAACTCTTCTAGCTAATTGCTTTCGGTTTTGGGCTCATAGCTTTTCTTTTATTCGCCTTTCGTCGGAAACTTCCTAAGTTATTTCTCGACTTCGTCCTAGGCCCAAAACTCGATCTCGTACAAATCCAAATCCAAAACTTTGTTACAACTCAACTTATCGTCTTCGAAAATTCAACAAATTGTCGCCTCACTAAACTTCTGTAACCTTCTGGGCCCAAAACGAAGGACTCTGGCCCAAACTTGAATTATAGGGCCCAAATCGAAGCCTCGACACCAAATTGATCTCCAAGGTCAATTTCTTCACTTAAATCACCTGGCGAAAAATCTTATTGGCAAAAAATTACCTTCAAAAATTAAACAAAATTTTCGGAGGCCCACATTGATTACTGTCACAGATACTCTTTACGCTCCTAGGGCAAATCGTACCTATGAATAGCCAACGGATTCCATGCAGAAACGCATGTAGAGAACAGAAATGAGTTCCTTTGCAATACCTCTAATGATTGCGAACAAAGGCGCATCTTAGAAGTTTATGTGTCTCTCTAGTGGACTCTATGTCACTATTCGAGCTATTAATCCAATAAAAGTTATGAGAGAAGATCTCTTGGATTTAGACACATACTGGCTTTGTCACGACATGATAGATCATCCTAGTCATGATATGATGATCCGTATACTAAAGACTTCACACGGACATCCATTCTTCAGAGTGAAAAGAAGCAAGAATCGAAAATTGATTCTAGGACTAAGTAAGACAGCAGCCACGGCAGCATCTGGCGCTGCAGCTGTCTTGGGACGCCATAGGGCCGCCCAAGTCCCTCGTGATGACGCCATAAATGGCGCCAACCATGAGCATGACGCCATGGTTGTTCCTCCCAATGGCCATGACGCCATACATGCTAATTCCCATGGCTCCAACGCCATGTTGGGAGATGTAGTCACACATTTTGTTTCTAATAGCGCGCTACAGACGCTAAGGCCCAACCAAAATCCTCATTGGTTGCTTTTAAGGCCTCTCGCTCATTTTACAAAGCCTGTTCCTTAGGGAAATTAGGATTGAGACCGTCCTATGCAAAGGATATGACAATACTCATTATGTTCTTACATAGAATCCGTAGGGATTCTCTGGACTGATTCAACCAACTTGTGGACGTTTAAATATCTCATGATGTTGGTTGACATGCAAACACGCTGGTCACATGTTGTGCCATTGTCCACTTGTAATGCTGCTTATGAAACACTCCTAGCACACATCATATGACAACGGGCTCACTCCCCGAATCATCCTATTCAGTTAATTGGATCTGACTATGCTAGTGAGTTTACATCGAAGACTTTCGATGGTTATTGCATTTGGGACTGATGTTGGACATCATATTCCCATGAGCACACCCAAATGGTCTCGCGGAAACGACTAAGATGGTAGTCCGGACATTGGTAATGCACACCAATCTCCTTATATCCGCTTGGGGTGATGTCATATCGCATGCAGCTATGCTAATTCGTCTACGACCCACCGCCACTCAATCTACATCTGCGTTACAGCTAGTGACTGGGTACAAGTATCGTACTTACGCATCTTTGAGTGTGCCACTTATGTGCCAATAGCGACGCCACAACGCTCTATAATGGGTCCTTACAGACGAATGAGCAATTCAGTTGGATTTGAGACTCCAACAATCGTCCGCCACTTAATTCCCTTGCATGGCGATCTCCTTACCGCTAGACTTGCGGATGTTACTTTGATGAGACAGTCTTCCCGTCGTTAGGGGGAGATAAGAACATTGATGTTCAACAGGAACGACAAGAATTGTCTTGGCCTGTCCCCACTATGTCTCATCTCGATCCCTACTAAAGTGACAAGATCACACAAATATGCTGCAAACATGCTTGCAAGGATGGACGTCCCTACGAGAGGACGTAGCGCCACCCTACACGGAGGTAGGCATGACGCCAACGCCAAAGAGAGTGGCACTCTAGCGTTATAGACCATGGCCCCAGCTAGGATGCTTGGGAGGCCCGTGGGTTCGAAGGATACTTTGGCACATTCCAATCCTTTGATCATCAAGACTCAAAATCCGTCTCATGAGTATCTTCCGGGTTATGGTTATCGTTGGGGGACGCCTCAACGTCAGAACCTATTCCTGAGAATATAGAGCTCTATGAAACTTACACTAGTGTACATGAGACGTGGGATAGAAACTCCATCATAATGATGATGTAGTTGCGCATACGCATGAGTTTGTTGAGTCAGATGATATCGAACCACGCTCCGTTGATGAATGAATGCCAACGTAGAGAGATTTGGCCTAAATGGAAAGATGCGATCCAAGTTAAGTTGAATTCTCTAACGAAGAGGAAGGTTTTTGAGCCAGTGATGCCAACACCTCCTAACATAAAACCTATTGTCTAATGGGTCTTCGTTAGAAAGCGTGATGAGAAAAAGAGATGGCAATCTCGCCTTATGGCGCAAGGCTTCTCACAAAACGCTCTGGAATCGACTACGATGAGACATATTCTCTCGTAATGGATGTCATTGCACTCCACTACCCTGTCAGTTTGGTAGTTTCCGAATAACTGATCATGCAGCTTATAAATGTGGTCACTACGTATTTCTATAGGGATCTAGATATGGAATATACATGAAGGTTCATGGTGAACTTCATCTACCCAAGTCAAGTGGCTCTAGACCATGGAGCGCGTTTACAATAAGATTGAAACGCTCACTAAAGTGACTACTTGATTGGGAAGGGATATGCCCGTGCGTTTCCATAACAAGTTTTCGGATTCTATCGCGGTTCATGTTGGACATGATCTTCATTAGAAGCCCTTAAAGAGTTAAGGGAAACCGCTGAACACTTGAAATCCGAGTTTGAGATGAAAAATTTTGGGAGAACACGATTATGTCTCGGTTTGGAACTTGAGCATCGTGTTGATAGATGCTTAGGCATTTTGACAAGGTCAAGCCTTCAAGCACCCCCATGATCGTTCGTAGTCTTGCTCCTGAAAAGAATCATCTTCGTCTGAAGGATGATGATGAAGATGTGCTAGAGGCAGAAGTGCCTGACATAAGTACAATAGGCGCATTATTGTATTTAGCTCAATGCACAATACCGGACATCTCATTTGCCATGAACTTGTTAGCTAGATATAGCTGTGCGCCAACGCGACGCCATTGGATTGGTGTAAAAGATATCTTTCAGTACTTGAGATGTACGATTGATATGAGCTTGTTCTATCTCTACAGAAAGATGATGGATTCGGACCCATCACATACCAGAAACGCCGCCAACGCTGGCCTGCGTTCTCTATCCCCACCCCAAAACGACATAAATATTTTGGAAGGTTTTGCTGATATTGGGTATCTCTCTGACCCACACAAAGGTCATTCCCAATCTGGTTAAGTGTTCACCATGGGAAAAGACCGTGATATCTTGGAGGTCTACAGAATAGACCCTAGTCGCTATATCTTCGAACAATGCAGAGATCATTGCTCTTCACGGAGTAGTTCGTGAATGTATATGGATTGGATCAATAATTACGCATGTTTGAATAATTGTGGTGTGAAGTCTACCATAGATGAGCCTACGAGCATTTAGGATAATGCAGCTTGTTTTGAACAAATGAAGCAAGGCTACATCAAAGCGACAACAACAAGCTTAATTAGCAACAACAGACTCTCCTCAAGATCAAAATGAAATAGGTTCGATCTGAGGACAGTGTGGCAGACTTGCTCACTAAGTCATTGCCTAAATTCCACTTTCGAGAAACATGTTTGTAGCATCGTTTGCGGAAGCTATCTGAACTCCCATGACCGTAGTCATCAGGGGGAGATGCAGACATCAGGAGGAGATGTCTACATGTATGGTCTCGAAACGTGAAAGGTGTGTTGTGCTTTTTTTCCCCTTCGACCGAGGTTATTTTTGTCCCACTGGGTTTTTGTTACTCGGCAAGGTTTTTAATGAGGCAACGAGAGAAGCACCACGTTTGGGCGACACAAGGAGGAGTGTTCAAGGAAATCCCGATTATTTGTTTGGCCCAAACTCTGGGTTACTTGACCTAGTGGTAATAGGGTTAAATTAGAAGGCTCTGGATTCCTATTCAATGTAAGATTACTTTCCTTGTATGATTGAGATTCTATGCATTGTAATCCTCTATATAAAGAGGCCCCTATTATCAATGAGAAGAGACAGAAAATTCCTCTTAATTTCAGTTTCTCTACAACAGTCTACACTTTATTGCACTAGATTTGTTCCAAAAAAAAAAAAAAAATGCATGATTGAGTGGCTTTCAAGTTTGTGTATTGAACCAACCCTTTCTCTTGGCGCTGGCAAAATTGTTTCCCCTTTTAGTGGCTGTGATCTTGCTGCATCATATTAAAGAGCATGGTTGTTAGTCACAAAAATCTTATTTCCTTATCCGAAAACGAGTCAGTGGTGTCAAGGGTTTATGACCGACTTCGATTTGGACTAATGGCTTTTATTTTTTATTTTTTTTTTAAATAAGTGAAATTCGTATCGGGCCTGAGTTAAGTTCATAGTTTAGATTTTTTTTTTTTTTTTTTAAATAAAGGGTTGGTGCAAAGTTCATAGTTTAGTTTTTAATTAACAGTTCTCAGTACTTTCTAAATTAATTGAATTAAATAATATGTGAAGTTACTGAGGTAACGTCTCTTATTATCACATTTCAAGTATGCGTAATGTTTGCTGTCAAACACTCTCGTCTTTTCAATGCAAACAACATTAATTAAGATGAAAAGATTTCTTCTAGAAGAAGAAGAAAAATGATTGAAAGTCAGAAACGACCAGGAAGGCAAGCGTCGAACACACGCGACATAAATAAGCAGCTTCTAATTGGGGCTGCTGGGTCAAAAAAAAAAACACTCTGAACAGTACCACTTCCCATAAATACAACTCACAAGTCGCAACAAATGCGTTACCAATCGGAATCCGTTAACTTGATCTGAATTTCGTTTCAAAAACTCGTCGGAAAACCGCTTAATTTCCCCGCCTACATTACTAAGCTTCATTTCACTGCTCACACTTGGGACACTTATATATATCCTCTTTCTCCCTCTCTCTTGAAAAGTTGAAAACCACATGATTGCAGCCACTTCTCCTGTCAACTCCGCATCCCCGATCCCCGCCCCGAACCCGACCCGAACCCGCCTCCCGCGCCAGCTCCGCCTAGGGTTTCCTTCCTTCTCCGAGCCAAGGCTCTGTGCGACGCGGCCCAGGATGGACTTCCTGCACAGAATCGTAGGCGGAGGCTGCTTCCGGGGATCCACGCGCCAGGGGCTGAAGGTCGAGATTGATAGCGGCGGCGAGGATATCTTCGATGCCGCCGCCGCCGCCGCCAACAACGCCGTTCCCGAACATCTCGTCGTCATGGTCAATGGAATTATCGGCAGGTACGACTACGACAGTACGACTTCTCAATTTTAATTACAGAGCTAAATTTTTATCTGCGCGGTAAAAATCGCAGTTATGCTCGATTATGTGATCTGGTAGAAATGATTGCATTGGGAAAATGTGCTTAGATTGAAATGAAGCGCTGTGTAGGTTGGTTTATATGGTTTACTGTATTGGACTGGGATAGAACTTGAGTTCAGAGGGTGTTGAGTTCGATTTCGGCTTATTTTAGCTTGGGTTGTGAAAGAAGTAAATCATTTCCAAGCAGCATATTAAGGCTGTAAACATGTAACGAAATCTTGAAGTTTGTGTGCTTGATTCCTAAATTTGGTGAATAGTTTGAATTTTGTTTATGTTAAAACAGCACCTGCTTGTTTTTAACCCGGCTCGTCCGTTTGAGCTTGGGCTGCAACTCTGTAAGGCTTGTAGTTGTTAATTTCTCAGTTTAACTGGGAAGGGGAGATTAAATAACTAGCTTGAATGTTTGGACCAGCATTTTAGTAAGTATAACATATTAATGTTCTTTGTTTGTTTTCTACAGTTGAATCTTTTTGTTATTGATTACATGTTTTTTCATTATTTCGTTACCTATATATCTGTTACTGTATTATTTTGTTGAGTGAGTCCAGCTTTGATACAAATCAACCATGCTTAAATTTGGAAACAGAATTTTATGCAAACCCAAGCTCGAATGAAGCTTAAGCTCATTCTTAAGTCAAGCCAAGTCTAAGATCCCTATATGTCTCATCCTTAAGATACTTTTGCAGCCTTATCTCTTCTGCCATTCTGTGGTTTCAAATATTTTCCTTACTCTTCAAGTCTATTTTGTTTTGTCAATTTGAGCGTTTGATGTTTTCCTTTGCTTTCTAGTGATTTTGTTTGTCGTTGTGTCAAGATATCTGCATTTCATTGATGTTCTCTATCCATGATTTCAGTGCTTCAGATTGGAGATATGCTGCAGATCAGTTTGTGAAAAAGCTTCCTGATAAAGTAATTGTGCACCGTGAGTGCTTCTTGCTACTAATGCTCTCCTCTTTACATGTGCATCAATGTTTCTTTATATATAATATCAGTAGGAATGTCAAGGTAAGCTTGAGTATGTATACGAGAATCCTAGAATAAACATGACTATAAAGATGTTTAAGAACTCTTTCCAAGTTTGCTGAATCTGAACCACATTATACATCTAGTAGTTACTTATATGTGTGTGTGTGTGTGTGTGTAGAGGCCAGTTCTAGAGAGGACCTCCTTACTTTAAGAATTTGAAGATTTTTACTATTTTACACTAGTGTATGACCTAATTCAATGATTTCTACCGTTGATCCTTTAGATTCCTATGCAAGAATATATAGGCGAACTTTTATTGAGTTGCACGCCTGAAATACAAGGTTGTGTGAAAACCTGATACTTGAATACTGCATCTCATCCTTTGTCTTCCTAATTCTTCCTCCTCTCTTTTTTCACGGTTCTTTTTTTTTTTTTCTATTCCTTTTTCCAATGTTAGCTCTCTCTACTGGTTCTATATCAGTCATTTCAAAAAATTTAATTGCCAAAGTTCCTCCAGATGTGATATCTTTTAATTAATGCTCTAAAAGCTGATGATAATATTATAAGTGTGTGTGTGTGTTTTTTTTTTTTCTCCTGCAATTGTACAATAGGAATTATAGTCTTTTCCAGAATACTTGTATGCTTCTAACTTGGTATTTTGTCAGCAGGCAGTGAATGTAACTCTTCTAGATTGACATTTGATGGAGTTGACTTGATGGGTGAGAGGCTAGCTGAGGAGGTATAGTTATATCAATTTACATGCAAGTATAGCATACCTTTGATTATGAGACTGTCCTAACATGGGTGGTTTTAAGTGAAAATAGAAAAATTTGGTACTCCCCAGTAGAAGAAAAAAGCGAAGATAAACATCAATGTTAGAATGTTTTTATTTGAAATTTGGAGTATATCTTGAATTCTAGAATTATATGCTAAGCAGGTATTAGCTGTTATCAGAAAAAGGTCAGAGGTGCGGAAAATTTCCTTTGTCGCTCACTCTTTGGGGGGGTTGGTTGCAAGGTATGCTATCGGGAGGCTGTACGAACCTTTTCCAAAACCCGAACCCTCAGGTGATAATGGTAATTGCTTAATTGAAGCGAATACAAATAATTTGACACAATCCCTTGACCAGCCTCACCAAGGTACGATTGCTGGATTACAAGCTATGAATTTTATAACGGTTGCAACACCACATCTTGGCTCAAGGGGAAATAAACAGGTAGGTCAAGGAAATTGTGTCTGCTATTGCTAAAGAAATTTGAGCATTGTGAATATACTTCTGCATGTTAGCACATTTAAATGGAGAACTATTTATTTGAACTCTGGAGTATGTGCCTTTTTATTGCTCGTTAGGTATTCATTAATTGTTTAAATTGCAGTTTATAATTGAAAAATGGAGATAATATATGTTAATAGTTAAACTTCTGATATTAAGATTCTATGTACTGATACAGTGTGTACTAAATCATGTAGTATTGACAAGAGGTCCATGTATTGTAGAATTTCTAATGTTTTTGATACTTATATTCTATTTTGAGAATCTTTGTGCAATACTATCATACACCTCTACCACTGAATAATTTTTGCAAATTTCTCGTGAACTAAAAATTGCGTTGTACTGTTGTTATTGACCAAATAAGATGAAAGAAAAATAATAACTGTGTTGCTAATGTATCCGCAGCTCCCATTTCTCTGTGGTCTTCCCTTTCTTGAAAGAAGAGCTTCTCAAGCTGCCCACTTTATTGCGGGGAGATCCGGGAAGCATCTCTTCCTAACAGATAAAGACGATGGCAAACCTCCCCTTCTTCTTCGAATGGTTAATGACTCTGACGACCTGAAATTCGTGTTAGTATTAATATCACCGCAAATCCTTATTATTTTCATATACATTGAATTATAATTAGTAGTATATGGTAATACAACCTTTTTTGGCCTTTTACAGGTCAGCATTACGTGCATTTAAGCGTCGTGTGGCATATGCTAATGCAAATTTTGATCGTATCCTTCACTGGGTTTATCTTGCTTTTAAATTATTGATATCTCTCTTATATATTTTGTATACATATTTATTGTCTTAGAACCACGAAAATCTTGTTTATGTTCACTTATTTTTAAGATATGGTTGGGTGGAGAACATCATCGATTCGACGTCAACATGAACTTCCGAAGGTAAAGCTTGCTTTTTAACTCTATTTCAATTCGGCGTCAACATTTTTTTCTAGTACAGTTCCTAACTCTGATATTTTATTTTGTCCATTTTCATTTGCAGTCCAATCTACTTGTAACAGATGAGAAATATCCACATATTGTACATGTGAAACAAGAAACTTTTGATGATATTCATAATAATGCATCTTCTGCTGCTGAAAACCAAAATATTGACTTGGAAGGTTTGTCAAACTTTTTCCTTGCTGAGTTGTGTTTAATTAGGCTTTGGCCCAGATGTTGAGGATGGTGTGGGCACTGGGTAAATCCCATGTTAAGTCTTTCAAATATTATAAGGTCATAAATGTTCAATTAGTGTGGATTCAACAGTGTGAAAGTTGACCTTGTTATCACTTTTCATTTTCATGAATTACTAAAACAGTTATCAAACATACACATAGGACAGTTGTGGTGCTTTCTTGTCTCTGTTTTAACATATACACATACTTCTTGACTTAAGCTCCTTATCTACATGGCACACACTATCATATTAGTGGAAAGTTCATGAAACAAATTTATCTTGCCTCATATTCTCTTTTACACTGTTATGCAATTTATTTAAGGATTTTTCTTAAAGTTGGAGATAAATCAAGAGATAGAAATGGGCAATTATTATTGGAGTAGGGAGAAGGGAAAGTACTTGGATCCTCTGCTTGGATGTGCTTGAAGCAATCCTAACTTTGAATCACAATCCCTATGGTTTTGAATCCATGGTTGTAACTCGTAACCCGCAGACAAAAAAAAATTCGTTGTTTCTTTTGCTCACTTATCTTTTGGTTTATCGATACATGGCTAGGACTAAAGTGAAGCACATCCAAGCACACAAAATCTAAAACATAATCCAATTCCAAATATTAATACTAAGACAACACCAACAATTAAGGGAAAATTTGATGGATTGAAAACGACAGAAAGATGGTCAGCAATACGGTGGAACGTGCAGATATGAAAAAAAAAAAAAAAAGGAGAAAGAGGAGTGCTCATTGCGATGACTGCAATCATTCTAATCTTGTTCTGATAACAACTTTCTATTTTTTGTATTTTTGGTCTTTATGCCATGAGAAAGATGGTCAGCAATATTGTGGAACATGCAGATATGAAAAATTGCTCATTGCGATGACTGCAATTATTCTAACCTTTTTCTGATAACAGCTTTCTAGATTTAGTATTTTGGGTCTTTACGCCATTAGAATGATATACTTTCACTGACCATTTTCAACCTGAAGTCGGAGACCCAGAGTTGCATTCGTGCAGCATTCCTAAATAATTAATTTTCCTTCTCAAGTTGTCTAGTAATCATAACTTCATATATTAAAACTCATCTCTAATATACTTTTACTTAGCATCTTTCCTTTCCTGTGTGCAGAGGCGATGATCAGAGGTCTCACTCAAATACCATGGGAACGTGTAGATGTCAGCTTTCAAAAGAGCCGACAAAGATACATTGCTCATAATACCATTCAGGCAAGTTTGGTTATATTGCTATGGATTTTATATGATTTTGTATCAAACTATAAATTTTATGAATACCACCTAAAATTTTGACTGCATCAGTTTGACTCCTGCTGTCTCCTGATCTTCATTTTGTGAAACAAAAAAGGTTTTTGTTTTCAAATCCATAATATTTTCTGTTAAAATAACAATGTGCCAAGTATATTGTATACAGGACTGTTTTGTTTTTTTTTTTTCTGTTTTTTTTTTGTTTTTTTTTGTTTTACATCTTGAAGTATGAATTCGAAAGAAACGAAAAACAAATCAAATTTTATTCCCTTTATCTCTCTTCTATTTAGTAAAACAGGGCACATGGCTTCCATGGCCTTAGGATGCTTCATGAAGCACCCGAATAAAGCAAAATAAATGTGCCATTGAAGCATTCAGATGGGTACTTCTAATGAAAGCGCCCATCTTATATGGTCCTTCATTGAAGCACTCAAGGACTATATAACAATGGAAACAGCAATCCTAGTTGCCATGGGCAGGCAGACCCTTTATATATATAATTTGCTTGTCAACATCTTTGACAAAAAAAAAAAATCCAACAAATCTTTTGACGGAAGGACCATTTTAGTAGCGAAATGAAGCCCAGGAGGGTGGTGATTTGAGTCAAATTGGCACAGGGACCGAAGTGAAATATGGATCAGTTCATAAAACATGTGTATAATTTACTCGGATCCATTGTTTGCATGTCACTTTAATAAAAAAACTGTGCTGAACGTATATGTTAAAAGGTCCAGATTCTGCTCTTGTTTCTGAAGATGAGTGCATTTTAACTTTGAGCTGATGTATAGACAGACTATTACAATAACGTTATATCTAGATGTTAAGATTGTTTATGACCTTAAGGTATGCAATTTTCAGTACAATGAACTATAGAAATAGTAAGGATCTACTTTTCATCAAGAAACCTCATCTTTTGCATATTTGTTTTCTTATATATATTACTCTTTCATGCATACAGGTCAAAAGGTATTGGTTGAATTCTGATGGTGCTGATGTGGTTTTCCATATCATAGATTACTTCCTTCTCTAAGGCTTTTTTAAGTTTTATTTTTTAGGAATAGGTGATTGAGCAATGGAACTGTTACGTTATGATCGCTATCATCATTTTTAAAGTTTATCATTGTACATTATACCGATGATGTTGTGATGTATCATATGTATATTTGATGTCAAATGTAAATTCATTCATTATTTGTAAGCCATTTCCCAGTTGATAGTCTCTGCATTAATGCTTTTGTTTTGTAATGAAACCCTCGTTCTGTTCTGTAAATAATTTGAAAAAATGGAGTAGATTAATCTGAGTTTATGCGGGACTTCATTTGATCTCGTTGGCCTTGAAATATTCAACAACAATCAAGTCAAATGGGGAACTGCATCAAATGAAGCCTAAAGACTCTGGCTTTGTTTTTCAAAGTATTTCAGTTTAACGAGAGAGTGGCGAAATGAAAGGTTTCTCCCGTTGAATATATGTAATAAGTTTAGGCTGTGGGATTCAGCACTGGAGGCCTGTGGTGTGGCGTCTGGGCCAAGAAACAGTAGTCTGGGCTCGACTTTTGGACTTAGAACCTCAGCTCCGACTGCAAAGCCTAAGGGCCTAAGGCTTTTGTCCCAGTTGCTTTGGGGTGTAGGCTTAAGGTCAAAGGCTTTGTTGTCCTTACTTCAGGATTGAGACTCGAGCTCTGAACTTGGAGGTAACCTGAAGTTGTGTAGGGACAAGGGCCCATGTGTGAAGTTCGAGATTAGAGATTTAGGGTTAGGGTTTAAGTATTGCGAATCCATTACTTTGGTTCAGGTCCTGTTCTCCAAGCTCAGGAGTGTAGGCTTGAGTTCGAAGGCTTGGTTGTCTCGGGATGAAGTTTGAGATTCGAGCTCTAAGCTTGGAGTGAAAACCACGCCCCTGTCGGAGGAAACACTTGAGCTTAGGGTTCAACCATTAGGGTGACAGGGCTGTTGTTCAATGCTTGAGCTTAAGTCTTAAGACTCTGGGCCAGGTTAGGTTTTGCGGGCTCAAGCTCTATACATGACATGAGGTTCGTATCAATGCCTCGAGGTTTGATGCTTACACCTGGTGTTCGAAACTCAAGACCAAGGGCTGATGGAGTTTGGGCTCAGGGCCAGTGTAATGAAAGACTTTACTAACTTCTTACCATTAATAATGGTATATCAATGTACCAATACATTAAGTAGACTTGGCTTGATATAGTAATAGACTAGTTTGATATAGAAATAGACTAGTCTCAAACTGTTTACAATACATGGTGCCAGTATACCTTCAAATTGAACTACTTGATGTATTTGTACTGTAGACGAACCCTTGTTTCTCGCTTTTCTGGTTCTTATGTTACTACAAGGTCTAGGAACTAATTTATTGTCGAAGTCTACAGATTGTATAGTGGTCAAGATTAACCTTTCAAATTTCAGAATAGAAGTAAATAACTCAATCGTAACTTTATTACTGTCTTTTAACCTAACGTCTTATTAGCTTATGCTTTTCATAACATAATAATGATCACTAGGATACCTTAAAGATAAGTGACTGGATTCCATTTTCGCTACCATGAGTTCTGTACTTGTATTAACATTAGTAATTACGCACTAGAAACCAACCCCAACTGTGAGTTGTGAGGGCTTCTACTGCTGTTTGGTGTTTAAGTAGTGTAATAGATGCTCACATATTATGATAAGTTTTCCCAGTATCCAGATTAAAGCCTGATTTGCAATCTGATTTAATTTATGTCAAGATAGTTTTAGTTCTTCTGACACTCACTGCACACTGTGCATCAAATAGAATCTTGCCAATAAGTTCAGTATCTGATGGCTATTTGCAAAAATGGCCATCCATTCTGTCGAAGGCTAATCAGGAAATAGTGATGCTGGTTTAAAAGTATGATTTGTTATGCTGAACTAGTTTAAGCTATTGAGTTGGATAATTTCAGAACAGTTTTGCATTGGAGCTAGAAGATGATTTTATGGTTTTAGGAAAAGGTGTAAATCAACTCTGGGAAAGCAAAGCTAAGAAATTTGCTTGGCATGCTTTGTATAATGAAAATTGTCATGGCGAATGAACAAACCTCTAATTTAAATCTTTGAATATTTGGCTGGGAAAATTTTAAACATTTAAAGTAGTCTTCTATGATCAGAATCCTTTGTGTAGCAATCTGTAAGAAAGCCTTACCCTTGCTAAGTTCTGTAACCTTCTAAGAATTTAATGCATGCAAGAGTTGGTCTTATTTGAGCTGAACTACTATAAGCTATTGAATTGGTGGATTGAAAAACATTTTCTGGCTTCATGTTAGGAGTCAAAGATAAATCTTCCTATCAATAGTACAATGAAAATTCAGAATGGTGAAAATCCAACTTTATCTTTGGGTAATTATTTTCTCTCCAGTAACAAATGGAACATGCATAATACTCTTCTTTCCTCTTCTTTCGACCAGTAAACTCAACATACAGTAAACTCTGCAGCAAGTAAAAAGCTTTACTCTTCTTTCAACCAGCAAGCAAAATACTCTCTGAAAAAACAGGTTCTTCTTTGGCATTGTAGTCTATAAGCATGCCTTACATGCTTGATGATAATATTTACTTCTCTACATATATATCATCCTTTTGGATTCATCAGACTTGGCCTTGAGACGAGAGACAGTATCAAGAAGATGAATAACCACGGTGATCATCGATTCTCGTGGATTTTGTCTTCTCGGACCTGCATATAATAATTAAAACATAACTAGTCAGCCATCTGAAGAAATACATATTATATACTGACACTGACCATTGCAAAATCCATTTTGATTTACCCTTCACTTTCTTGAATACTTTTGCTTTCGAGGTGGTGTACCTCAGACTCTTGCATTTGTGATGAATCACCTAATTCCTCTGTCAGCTGACTTGTTAAACTCTTACAGAACTGGTCATTTTGAATACATTGTTATTTCAGTAAGTAAGCAATTGTGATTATACATGCATAATTAGCTCAAATTAAAGTCAGTCATTACATACTTCGTTGTATGGTCCAAGCTCCCCTGCGGATCTTGATATTTCTACAACACAATGTGCGGGAGCCACTTCGATCACCTGCCAATTTTCACTGAGTAGGTGAGGAATTGAGAAATCAAAATCATTCACCAAGAATTCAGAAAAGTATAAGAATGTTAGTCACCTCTGCTGACATATCAATATATGATCTACAACATCTAGTCATCCCTTGTTTCGCATGCATTTTGATCTGATAAAAAGAAACATTTAGCTTAGAGGAATTGTTGAAAATAGAAAAATACAAACAAAACGACGCAAGAATTAATTTGAAGTTTCTGTACCTTAAAGTTGTTTGTTCTTGCTACTGAAAGACTCACATCCATTGCAGCAGCTTCTATTTTCTTCATGGTTTCATTGATTGTGTGCTGGGATCCAAGCCTTATTTTCTGCTTGTTGTTATACTGAATCAAGGTTAAAGTTCACCATTATTCACTATAAGCAATTAAAGCTGGGTAGTATGGCGAATTTGTTTCTTAATTGTAAACTTGCCTGTTCCTCAAAAAGACCTGATAAATCCAGATCATTTGACATGGCTATCAATTGGAATGCATTTATAAAACTTGATGATTTGGGAATTTTGGTCTCCTTGACATTTTCCTGCGATAAAAAGAATAACAATGATTTAAAATCAGATGTTTGGTTTAAGAGTTAGATATTAGTCTGTTTTGTGAAACAATTTTTTGAGCTTTTTACCTCGATTGAATCAAATGCAGCATTGACATCATCTAAGTAGATTTTCTCGTCACTATCATTTCCACATGTAGGTATGTAATCCTTTTGGAACCATTCATTTTCGATAATTTCTGGTATTGTTAGTCGCTGCAGTGAAAAAATGTATTCATGAGACTGTGCAAGTGTAAACATAATTATGAGAGATGTGGTATAGGATTAGAATATTGCTCGAGAGCATGTTGGAGCTATACCCTTTTGGGATTCGGATCAAATATTCCTGAGATCAGCATCTTTTGGCTTTCCGTAAACCAATGTGGAAATCTGTATTCTGCTCTGGATATCTATGCATATGAGCAACAGTCTTCAGATACAGGAATTTATGGTAATTGAAATGATTGAATTGCTAATAAGATCAATGCTTTTAACTATACCTTTTTGTACAAATTCATCAGGCTAGAGTCATCAAATGGCAGATGACCAGCAAGTAATTCGAAAAGAATCACTCCACAAGACCAAACATCTGCAGCTGCTCCATCATAGCCCTTATTTGCAAGTAGCTGTTGATGAATACATGAAAGCATCAATAGTGTGATTGAAAGAAATTTAGATATGATGTTTCATGTTTGTACTTTAAAATATATGCTCGATAATTTTAAGCTGACAATTTTTCTTTCTCTGTACACAATTTAATTCAATAAAATATAGTTGAGCAGCAACATACCTCAGGAGCTACGTAGCTTGGAGAACCACATTTAGTTGACAACAAATCACCAGGCTGTTGATATCAAAATTTCAGCCAAGCAGCCATTTAAATTGTCAGATTTTTTTTTTTTGAACCAGTCATAATATATAATAATGGCTCAAGAACATAAAATTTTTATGGAAAGTACTCCTACCTTACGCAATGCGCTAAGTCCAAAATCAGATATTTTGAGGTCTCCATTACTGGTCAAAAGCAAGTTTTCTGGCTGCAAAAGATTCAATATCTTTTCAATAAGAGAATGAACTCATGAAAGATTCATGTCATCGTGCTCTAGTTAATTTGATTACTGACCTTTAGATCTCTGTGATATACACCTTTGTTGTGACAGTAGTCCACTGCATCTATCAATTGCTGAAAAAGCTTTCTTGCCTCCCCTTCACTTAATGTTTTGGAATACAACTAATCAAAAATTTAAACACAATTAGAAAATTTTACTACATATATTAGCTACAAACCAAAAATGAAGGTTAGGTGAGTCTCACCAATTTGTCTGAGAGTTGTCCCCCAGATACATATTCCATTGCTATGTAGATTTTTTTCTTTGTACCAATAACCTGTATATAAACACAGACACTCTCAGTTCCAGAAAAATTGAATTTGAAAAAATATATATATATATGTTCTGCCAAAAATCTTCAACTGCTAGAGATATGTACCTCATGTATGCGCACAATGCTGGAGTGATTTAGAAGCTTCATTGTTCTAATTTCTCTCTGCACCTGAAAATTGATCGACGGAATTTATCAATAACCTTTTTCTGTTTCTCCTTGAATTAGTAGTACTAGTCCCAGAAAATACAGAGTACAAGAACAAATCAAGGATTTGGAAATCTTGCCTGATTCATGAGATTGGTTTCCATGACCATATGCTTATCGAGGATCTTGATGGCAACATACTTTCCATTAGTGCTGTCGAGTGCCAGCTTCACCTTGGCAAAAGTACCTTCTCCGATCGTCCGCCCCAGCTGGTACTTGCCTATGTTGTTGGCAAATCCCATGTTTCCGAACTGACAAATCTCTTTGTTTATGCTTCTCCAAACAACCGGTTCTTCTTTCCGAAGGTATATCTAGTCCAACTATATACCTTGCAGATGTTTCTTATCATATGCTGGCTGTTTAAAATCTTGTTCGGATATGAAAAACATCCGGTCGGATTTGGGAATTAACTTGTGTTTATTTGTAGCTGCCATGTTTCTGGTATTCTTGGCTAATATGGTTCTGAGGGTCGCATTGAAATGGAGGATATTTGAAATCTAAGTGCTTGGACTATATCATTTTTATTTTGTGTGTATGAGAGAGAGAGAGAGAGAGAGAGAGAGAGGGAGAGAGAGTTAGTTTTGCATGGAAGACATGATGCAGTAGTGAATGACCGACTAGCTGTTTGGCTAGTTGGTATGAGTGGGAACGTGAGTTTTGAAGTTGAATGGAAGGTAGCTGTTGATGTCGATGGGGTGGCTCAATTGAAGAATGCAATGTAACATCAATGTAACCAGCAAATAAGGTTGGATATGATCCAATTTCTGCTGGCTATGATTATTATGCTTGATCGAATTAATCATTAGATTATCTATTCTTTTTATGTTGACATTATGTTCATGCTCAACATTAAGCCCCTCAAAATTATGTTTTCAGAAAGGAGGTCATGGTATGCGTAAGCGAGAAAAATACTTTTTGTCCCAATAAGTGGACATCTTTATCCAAACTCTTTCATAATTGCATAAAATTTACATTGTAATCACTCTATAAAGATCATATTTGAAAGAAAATAAAAAATAATTAACTCGAACATTATTTTGTGCTTAGTGGTTAGAGCATCCACTACCTATGTACGAAGTCATGGGTTCGAGTCACCATTGGGGCAGGAGTGAAACCCTTTTATCCTCTTTTAAAAAAAAAAAAAAAAGAACATTATTTTGTGCTTCAAAATAATGAGACAAATAGATTCTTTTAACAAGAATTAATTTTATTAAAATGAATGTCACTTATCTTATATAATTGAATGATTAAACCTTTGATTGAATTGATTTTATAGAATATCTATAAAGACAAGTTTTAGTCCAAACTTATTGGACAATTCCATTACCATAATTGGTTTACCTAGATATTTGACAGAATAATCCATCTTTTTTTTTTTTTGTGTGGCATCAGAATTAGACCTGGTCACCTGGCTAGCAAGTCAAAGCTATCTAACCAATAACGTTTGTGACTTTGTGTAGTACTACCAACCACTTATGAATCACCGCCCGTTCTCCTTTTTGATTTTGTGCACGCGAATGATAGACTTTTCTCTGTGGAGGAATATGTGATCAAATTTAATTTTTAATCTTTAGCATGGTAAGGGGACTTTTTCTTGGACGCAGTGGCGGAGCCTTGTTATGCAATGAGATCGCCATGGCCCCCTCAAACCTCAAAGAAGATTGTCATAGTTTTCATATATTACACATTATAATCATTAAAAACTAAGAGAAAATATATCATTTGCCCCCACCCCAAAGTTTTGGGCTATCTCCGCCATTGCTTAGGACGGTGCAGAACTGCATACCCCTCTTGAATAATTCGTATCGAAGAGCCGAATAATTAGATGGTATACAAAACATTTTTTTCGGTTTTTTAAACTAGTTTTTTTTTTTCTTTGCCTTTTTTTTTCCTAATAAAACAAAGGAGATCAAATATTTGATCTAACATAATCCTAAATCAATTATTCACCATGTCTCATTACTTGGGCGCCCCAATGACTTGAACTAAAGTCGACTTCGTATCACCATTATCATCCAAGTAGATTTGGCCAATTTCGCAATGCAAGTGACCGAAAATTGAAGCTAGAAGATCGCACGCTAAAAAACCTGCACCTTAAAGCCTAAAGCAGAGAAAAGCGTATGCCTATAGTGTCGTCAAACAATAGACGGGAAATAAACACATAGCCACACTAACACATAGGTACGCCCGGCTAGAAATAAGGCCGTTCCATTACTGAAACACGACCAGTTCCAAAAGAGGCAAGACGAAGCACGCAAATATTAGCTACAATTCTTTCAATGAACCTTGCAAAATATTAAGAGCAGAGAACGTATAAGTAAACACAGATTAATTTCACGCTTTAATGTTTGATCTTGTAAACACTGGTTACCTGAGGGGTTTTCATATTTAATTATAGTCTTTTCTTATTAAATAAAAAATAAAATTAGTGTATAGGTAAACCCATGTAATCGATCATGTGCCATGACAGATGGATCGCGTAGAAAAGTAGATATAATTTGATTGAAAAAATTGAATGGAACATGTTGCATGCGTAAGATCCAACTCTAGATCCGCTAACAACCCGATTAAGCAATAGAATGCTTATAATAGGTAGAGTTGCAAACCAAATCACTTTTGTATAAATGTCCTTATCACCTTGATTAATTGGTCCAGTTCTAAATTTATGCATTATCTGTGCGGCGATTGGACTAAAAGCAGTGCTTAATTATCATGTTTGAATTTTTTGTATGTAAAATTATTGGATTATAAACTACTAATTTATTCTTCTTCAGTTGCTATCTTCTTGATCTGCCAGCTACGTACAGCCACTACTTATCAGATTAAACATGAGCATTTTTCTCTTACTACAAAGGGTTCGTGTGGATCATGTGCAAAAGTTCAATGAGAACAAACTATTTGTGCGCTCTGCTAGGGTTGAATGACAAACCCAGTTATACAAGATTTATCGCCAAAAATAAATAGTTAAATTTAATATTTTAAAAATTCGAATGTATTTCGTGTTAGATGATGTGTGTAATGATCTACGGCAACATAATTTTTTTTTTGTGTATATTACATTTTTTTATTAATCTTCCAATAAAATTGGGACATTGATTAAGTAGAAAGCATCAAAGTCCATGGAAGTCAATCGGCCAATCTCATTCAAAGCATGCGCCCGTATATAAAATTTGTAGGAGACTTGGAAGAGTTGGTTTGTATTCTAATTCAAGGACTACCAGCAGAAGCCAAATTTTCTAGACTAAAGGTTTGCGTAATCTCGTCACTAATTGTCCCATGCTACATGCGTTTCTCTTTCGATTACTTGTATAATTAGGCTAGAGGACAGAAAGGTATCCATTGAACTCCTCAATTGGAAGTCCTTTAGAACATTAGGCCATCTCCAGTAATTGCGTCTAAATGACCATTTCCTAAATTGCAGCCCCTTTTTTATCTCCAAAAACAACTAAGAAAAAGGCTAAAGGGCCAAAGGGCTTAGAAAATGGCCAAATATAGCCCTTTGGCTAGCCCATGCTAAATTTAAAGGGACCAAATGAATGACTAGGATTACATGCAACCACTAGTTTTTTTTTTATTGGGAAGATAGGTTAGTAACTCACACACCCATGCAGTGGTATCTCAGTACATGCACCGTCATTGCGGTGAAAGCCAAACTAATCCACTGTACCGCAGACGCACGAACCCAATGGGTCCCTCAAATCTGCTGGCCACAGGATGCATGAAACTGGGATTCGAACGCTAGACCTGAGGTTTCCAAACTAGGCCGTTCGACCACCACACCACATGCAACCACTAGTTAGTTAATCTTTTTTTTTTTGTTTTTTTTTTATCAAAACGTAAAATTTTTCAAAATCTCATTTGTCCTATAAATACAAACATCATTTCTCTATTATTTCACACCTTCTATTTTCCTTTATAATTCACCTCAACATAGATATTTTATCTTGTCAAAATTTTGCACGTTAGAAAAAATATTTACATCTCAAAATATAATCTAGCTTAGAATAATTACAACTAATAAGATCATAAATTTTTTTAAAAATTAATCAAACAATAATAAAATATTAGAAATAGCTAAAATTTGGCCCTGCGTTGCTGGAGACCATTTATTAAACAATTATATTTTGAGGGTTAAAATTTAGACCTGGACCCAATATAGCCCTCCATTACTAGAGACGGCCTAACAAAATTAAACAAAGTCGTGATATATTTGTTGGGGAATGACGAGAGCTCACCTAGCCGACTTAGGCAAGGCTTCTAGCGCCATGGCCACCTAGTTGTCTATTTTCAAGTAATAGCAGCTGTTCCTTGAACTTTCTACCTATGATTATGTTAGTCCATTCTTTTTTTAATTAAGGGTCCTTGACCCAAGCACCAAAATTTGTCAAAATTATCTCACTTACCCCAGCAACAAATTTTTATTCCCACTTTACCATGCATAAAGTAAAATGACAGTTTTAAATAAATTAATTAATTACATATGCTCTCTCTCTCTCTCTGCTCAGAAAGATGGCGTCGGAAGATTCATCGATGGTCGAAACAGAAACTCGGCGAGTTTGATTGTTCGCCAGAATTGTGAGCTCAGAGAGTTGTGGTTCGTCGTCGCCATCAACCTCAACTACATCTGCAATTCCAAGCACCGCCGCCACACGAAGAAGAACTCCGAAGCTCCGTTGGTCATGCCCGGCCTCTGGAAGGACCTTCCGGCCATGCTCCACCACAAGGTCTACAAATTCTCAATGTCGCCGGTAACCGCCTCTCCAGCGAAATCTCCGACGAGCTCTCTCCGAGTCTGGTGTACCTCAATCTCTCTTCGAATGCTTTCTCTAGCGAGATTCCGAGGAGAATGGCCAACCTGACTCAGCTTCAGCTCATCAACCTGTCGTACAATCAGTTTTCCGGTCAGGTTCCGGCAATCTTCAGCTTCAGCTGGGTTCTGGCATGAATGGCCTCGGAATCAGTTCTTTTAGGATTAATTGGTCTACTATTTCATCATATCTTGGTACTCCTTTGGTAGCCCATGATTTGGCTCAGTTAACATTGCTGTTGAATTTTTCATTCTCATGTATGTGATAACACCCATTATTGGTTTAATATCAACAGCGCCAAGACATTCCCAAATAATTTTTTTTTTCTTTTTGGCTAAATGGGGGCAGAAGCCCAAAAAGAAAAGAAAAAAAAAGTTTTATTTGGGGGGGGGTGTAATACAGGTCTATTGGGGGCAATACATGTCTATCAAATGTCTATTGGGGGGCAATATATGTTTTGAATTGATGTAATCTCCACGTTTTTTTTCTTTAATCAAAGTTTTATTTATCTAATTTTAGAAAGATTAGTTCTCATTCAGGCAAGGTCTATTGGGAGGTAATAGAGATCTATTAAGGGGTAATAGAGATCTATTAAGGGGTAATAGAGATCTATTAAGAGGCAATAAAGGTTTATTGGCGGGGCAATAAACCTCTCTAGCCCCATATGAGATCTCTAACAACCTCTTTGGGGACTTCTAGCGAGGTTTCATAAACCTTCATTGCTTCGGGGTAATAGAGGTTTATTGCCCCTCTATTGGGGGGCAATACAATTCTATTTGGGGGTAATAAACCTTTTCGGCGACCTATGAGATCTTGGACGACCCCTTTAGGGACCTCCAGCGAGGTTTTTAGAGGTGTTTGGAATCCGGTGAAGTCTCCTATGGCTTCTCTCTCTCTCTCTCTCTCTCTCTCTCTCTCTCTCTCTCTATGTAACAAAGGGGTGAGGGTAAAATAGTCTCAAAAATAAACAAAAAACTTAATCGGGTATTCGGGGATAGCTTATTAGAGTCTTCATGGGTAAGGGAGAATTAAAAAAACTTAATGGGATAAGTGAAAAAAAAAATCCCTAGAATTAGGGTAAATGGACAAAAACTCCTTAATTAATTTCATCAATAATGACCATGTACATATCAATTAAGCGCTAACATGGCACTATATGGACCTCACTTTGATGATGTAGCAGTGATGTGATATCTTAGGCAGCTCAAGTGCTTATGTGACATCTAATGGGCTCATTTTCTTACATAGTGGATCATGCGTGAAGTACTAGGTCCTATTATCAATAAAAAGGACCCCACTTTTTATAATTGATTTCATCAATAATGCTCATATACATATCAATTAGATCAGATAAGCGCTAACATGGCACTATATGGACCACACTTTGATGATTTAGCAGTGATGTGATGTTCTAGGCAGCTCAAGTGCTTACATGACATCTAATAGGCTCATTTTCTTACATGATTATCCGTGAAGTAATGAGACCTATTATCAGTTAAAAGTTTTTTTTTTTTTTTTTTGTAAGGGATTTGGAACCCAGCTAAGCTGCGAGGCTCATCCCCACGCCTGACTTATTATATTACTATTAGAAGCATGCATAGAGGGAGACATAAGACTTTGACCTCTAGCATCAGTATATAAATGGGGCCGTGACCACTTACCCAAATAAGGCCCAACAGGAACCCAAACACTTCACCTAGAGATATTTGTGCCCACTTACCCAAAATAACAGTGCAAAGACGCTTCTGGGCTCCGAAAAAAATAAATTATAAACGTGCCACTACCCACTAACCCCACGACTCTTATCAGTTTTCTCTCTCTCACAAGTCAAAACGCACTACACCAAAAACTGCATCACACGACGGTGAAAAAACGTCGTCTGATTTGAAGACTCACCGTCGTCTATCTCGATGTTGTCTGATGAAAAATCAGACGACGGTGAATTCACCGTTGTATGATACAAAGTCAGTCGACGTATATTTCTTAACACCGTTGTCCAAGAACTCGACAGATGCCGGACGCACCCATGCGCAGCAGTTCACACAACAGAATTTGCTTTTATGCCGTTGTGGGTTGAATTTTCATACAACGGTTTTGTAGTTTAGCTGTTGTGTGATTAAAAGTAAGACAACTGTGTTCTAGTATTTTCTGTTGTATGAGCTTAAAACTAGATGACGTTACTTACTGAAATCCATTGTGTGATATATATAATTGCGTTGTGTGAATACCCAAATTTTGAATGGATATAAATTAATAGTGAACAATTGGAATACAAATTGAATGCAAACCATCAAATGATCAACATTTGTACCAAAATCATTGTGATACATCAATTCATCAAATATTGAATTTAAGGAACATTGCTAAAGCATTCATACATCTCATAGACTAAAAAGCATTTAAGTTTCCTGGTTAAGTTTTACATGTTGAAAGAAAATATAGCTTGCTGCATTGCTTGGTACTCCACGCTCGATCTCCCAAAGACTCTTTATGCAACATTCCACCATATAGTTCCTGACACAATTAACAAATGCAATGAAAACAAAAGGGATAATGCATGCCTTACTATGTACATAATATACAAGCATTTTAGAATTAAACAATTTATAATATACAAGGAAGAAAGAAACAGAGTGACCTTCTGGGGCATAACAGCAAAAAACACATAAACCTCGCCTTCAAAAGAGAGAGTGAGCTCACTAGTCCACAACAACAACAAGAACTCGTGCCCCAGACTTCCGCCTTATTACCAGCAATGATGTTGTCCCCATATATTCACAGCAAGTCTCAACCACTTGGCCAAGCTTGTAGCAGATGATCAAATCCAACAAATATATACTAATCAAAAGTAAGTGCAATTATGACTATATAGAAACCCCCAGCAAGATTGACCGATACTTGCTTCTAGCTCTTTAAGCACTTGTTGGCACTGCAATTTGTTTGCACCAGATATTATATTAAAAGGAACACTGAACACCATCCTATGCTCAGAGCATTACAAAACTATAAAGATATTGAGAAAATCTGGTAAATATTTCTTCCAGTGACCATTATCTCTTACTAATCACCATATTTTTAAAAAAAAAGTGCACGTTTTATCTTAGTACGAGCAACAGATCATTTGGAGTTGGTGATAAACGAGTTTGATATTGGGGAATATATTTTATCTTAAACCAATGATCAAGTCAGGAAACAAAAAAAAAAAAAAATGAGTGCTGCTTTCTTCTTTGATGATGTTTAACACCAGTATGAGTTCCTTCAAAATACTAACATTTAGTCCTACAAGTAAACTATTGCTATACAAAGACCAAGAACAAGAACATGCATACAAACAATACCACAAAGAAAGCTCAAAGTATAATAGAAGAACTTACAAGGATCAGGTTTTGTGAAAATGGACCGAATTGCTAGTAGCACCTTTGTAATCGTTAGTGCTGGACTCCAACCATCCTTTACGATTTTCAAACTTACATTACCAGAAGAATCAACATTGCAATGAAAGACTCAAGTCCTGAATACGATCTGCAACACCAATCCTTTTAAGAAGAGAAATAATAAAATAAAAGAATACTAGCATCAAATGAGTGAATCAATCACACAGATAACCTGCTGACCTCCAGTAGTTTTAATTTCATACATATACATTTTATTCTTAAGATCAATATTTGATACATTGATTAATGAAATCGGTACCAAGGCTATTGCCTATGAGTCCCACTAATGACCTGAACGAAAAGTTGGATAATCACTTGTCCTAGCTTCCTGTCACTAAGAGCTTGGCCGGTTGAACATTGCAAATCTAATTGGAGCGATAAGAATTAGGCTATCCTTTCAATTTGGAAGGATATTTATATTAATTAGGAAAGTTACATATAAGGCAGCAAACAGAACAGATGCAACTATACCTCATTATTTTCATTGACGACAAATCCCCCAACCCCTACTTGATGTGAAGCATTAGCAGGAAGCATGCAATTTTGTATATTTAGATAGCTTATGATTGACCAAATCTGAATATCTAACTTCTACTTTGAAACCCTCTTGTAAGCAAACCAAATAGATTAGGTAGGACAAGAACACTAAACAATTAGAACAAAGTTTGACACTCACAGTGGCATTGCGGATTCGGCCGAGATGTCTAGCTGCACCTATAGTGCTTTAAAGAGTAAAAAGCCAATGAAGATGACCAGCAGATACAAAGGATTTCTGCCATTAAGGCACAAAAATAGATAAGTAAAGATAAACACCAACAAGTTCATATATCCTTAGTACAAGAAAAGTATAGAATACAGCTCATTCAAACACATATAGAATACATACCTGCTCAATTCAAAAGAAAAAAATAGAGAAACCATTCAATACGAAAGATTAGACAGGGACATAAACCTCCAGAGCTCGTGCAAAAGTGCTTTAGAGAACTAAACTTTAGAGAACATACCGCTCGGAATATCCTTGAGCTGAGTTCCACGACTCTGAAATCTCACAAACCAAGCACAATGTAAATCACCCAAATGCCATACAAGTAATTAACAACGAAAAAGCGAAAAGCCCCTCTTTTCACATCACAATACCAAAAATTGATAGTCTACCAAAAATTGACTCTTCCCCATAAGGGCAAGCCATTTGACAGTTCACTTTCCAAGAACACCCAACAAGAACTCCATAAATACCAAACATTACATGGAATCTAGTAACAATATTCACCATTGAAGGAGAATATGATTGAGTACCTGGAACAAAAATCAAGAATTGTTTGAATAACATATATTATGGATCTATATTCCACAACCATTTTAGTAGCTACACAAAATAAGTAATCAAACATGCAAAGACGAGCTGTTGTTATACAACAATCCACACTCACGGCAAAAAAATAGAACCAGCATTCTTTTCCCATTATTTCCCTTTTTCTATTACAATAGAACATAGTCCTCTAAAGCCTAAACCTCTACTGAAAATCTCAAACTCATAAACTCTCACTCAAACCTGGAAGCTTTAGGCTACACAGTAATACCCTAAAATCTTTGCTTCCAAAGATAAGAAATTTCCTATCACAGGACCATCAATAAACAAAAAAATACGAAAATTCAAAACACCACACTCACATTCACAGAACTATCATATTAAAATTATGATGCAGGCAAGTGAAAACAGTAGCAAGCTGAGCATCCTCGGGACTCGAAGGCTCTTAAAGCTGCTCATACCACCAAAAATAAGAAACAAAAATATGTAAGGTAACACCAGCTGTTTAACATTCACATCAATGCTCACCGATTGAGGCCAATGAGGCCTATCAAGTAAAAGGACTACCTCTTCCATATGCTCCTGATTCTTCCACATACTCTCATCCACTTTATGCGGCAGAGGACTCTCTAGTTCATCCACTACTAATCTCTCTTATCCTATAAAATCAAACTCACTGATTCACTCACTATTCAAGATCAATACTTTAACAGAAATAAGAATGGGAATTTCAGAAATTGTTGTAATTTAGAGTACCTGGAGTGGCCAGAGAGTTGGAGAGCAAATCGGCAGTGAGGGATCGAATCTCGGAGGAGAGGCGGGGGATGTCATCGGAGAGAGGAAGGAATTTGTAGGTGTCGTAATAAGAAGTGAGAAAAGCCCTGGTCATGGGCACCAGACCCTCCGTGGAAGAAGCCATTGGCAATAGGAACCGCCTTGATCTCGTTGGGTTTGTTTTGTTTCAGGTCATCGTCAGCAAGGAGAAAAGGAGAGGAGTTACTATGGAATAACTGATTTTGAAAGGGAATAAACCGAAATCAGCAAATTTGTTGGAGATAGGGACCTTACTAGATTTAGAAGCCTTGAATTGATTTAGATCTTTAGACATAGAGAGAGAGAGGAGGATAACGCAAAGCAGAGCTTCAATTATCCATTAGGTAGACGGAGTTGAAGGCGGGTTTGGAGAAGTGAAGAGCGAGCACAAATTCGAACCCCAATTTCCCGCAGAGAGAGCTCTCAAAACACTGTTGAAGCAAGCCCTCTGCCTATCCCGAAATGCCGCCGCCGTTACTGCTCATTGCCATCGTCTTCCCATCTCACCCCATTGGACGGCTTGAGAATCGAGGCCATTGTAGTCGGCTCCCTGTAAAGGTAGAGGATTTAGGGATTTAGAGGGTTGAAATTAAGTGTGGAATTGGAAACTGGGGAGAGAGGGCCGAGAGAGGTTTCACGAGACAGAGAGCTTTTGCGGAGGACTGAGAGATTCACGAGAGAGATTGAGGTTTCATGAGAGAGAAAGAGAGGCGTTTCGGGGAGGCTATTCAAGAGAGAGGGTTGAGAGTCTCTGTATGTCGTGCTAGGTTTTGTTTTCCTTCTCTCTTTGTTTTCTTTGCACCACAATGTGGCATGACAATTAAACCTAGAAAAAAATTGTCAAAGTTACTCACACAACAGAAATGTCACCAACTGTCGTCTGAGTGCCACGCTAAAAATCAAAATGTCAAATCATGGAGGAAAACATGGCGCCTACAACATTTTAGCTCAAAATGTTGCCGCCCAGTTCCAAGTTCACACAACATTAATCTTAATTCTGTTGTATAATTTCTACAGCTTGCACTAGGCCTATCTAGGGGAAGACATTCAAGCAAGCTTCCTCAAACTTTGGTGCTCAGTTTTTCAATCACACAATGGAAATAGTGAAATCTGTTGTACCTAGTACCCCAAATTTCAGTGTTTCAAGAGGCAACCAAGACTCCAAAGTGGAGGGAAATCTGCCGCTAAATTTTTAAGACTCAGACGACGGACAATACTTAATTCCGTTGTGCAATGTAGTTCTGATAAAAAATTTATCACTTTATTGACATTCACACAACAGAACATCACTAATACCGTTGTACAATAGAGTTTACTTAAACACACAACGGATGATTTCTGTTCTGTTGTGTGATTAGTGTTGTGTGATGCAGTTTTTGGTGTAGTGACGGTTTCAAACTCTTCGTTCCTCCATAGCCAATTCTCTCTCTCTCTCTCTCTCTCTCTCTAAGTTTGGGTAAACGACCTCGATACTCACAGAACACCGGCAATTAGGATTCAAGGTCCGGTAACGGTTCTATTTTGTCCGGCTTCGGAAATATAGAAAGAGGTAAAAATTGAATTTCCGACTCGATTTTTCAGATTTTCATGTTTTCTACGAAATCTATTACATAAATCTTCGATTTAAACTTGTTAATAGCTTCAATTTGGTTCACATATGCGATATTGACTTTGCATTATCAATGTCTAATTTGCATACATAATTGACATATAGAGACCTAAAACATGAATAGTCGAATTACCGAGATTAAATGATAGAGTGATTTACAACCAATCTCTTATGACACTCGAAAAAAAAAAAGTAATTCTCTTGATGGAAGGACTTTATGCTATAGGTAACTTGCCTTTGCAAGATTGCATTTGTAATGCAATATATATATGTAGATATCAACTTTAACTATTTGAATAAAAACTATAATTAAGCATTATATGTAGTTGACTTTTTATTCCATATGTTTTTTGGGAAAACTTTCTTCACAAAAGTTGTAAAAGAAGTTAATTCGAATTTGTGGACATGTGACACGCTCAAATCGGAGTTCGTACGAAGAAGTTATAGTCTAAAAAGTAAAAATCACTGTTTCAGAAAACTTACTATAAATAGCCAATTAACCCTTGGTAACTCTCCATTTTTGGAAAATTCACTCAATTTCTCTCCACACCGACCCACGGCGCGACCTGACAGGTTTTCCGCTGTTACGCCTACCCGGACTGTCGGACTGGTGGAGTTAGAACTGTCGTTCCACACCGCCCTGCCCTCTCCTCTTGGTTCTTGCGTTTCCACCTGGGAGGAAGAATTGAGACAGTGAAGACATTTCAGATCCGTGAGCTCAACCTGGCCGGAACTTTCAGCTCTAGCCACCTCTGGCGGCGAAATCACTTAGATTTGGAGCTCTTTCGACGTACATCAAACCCTCCAGAGGACTTGCACCGGTTCCAAACATGGAGGATGAATCGAGGATTTGATGGATTATGCCCCGTTTTCAACTTGAGGTAATTTCCGGCTGTTTGGCTTTGATTCAGTCTTTGTTGTAGTTTTAGGAATGCGGCACCACTTTTGATGTAAGTTTCATGGCCCAAATCAGTGGCCTCACGCGTCGCCACTTTTGGCGGCTCTTGGGGCCGCGTGCCGCCTCTTCTGGCTTTCTTATTTAGCACTTAGGGTAGGGTTTGACATATGGACCTTGCGGATATGATTTTGGTGAAGGTTTGCCAAAGTTCAAGTTTTCGAAGGTTGATTTACGGAATCCGACCATTAGATTTCCCCTCAGTTTTGCCCCAAAACTTTTAAGTTGGTGAAATGATGTTAGTAGTGAAGTTTGGGTTGAATCCGAGGAGGATTGGAGTTCGGTTTTCGTTTTTCCTAATTTAATTTCCAGACTTGGAGTTTTGTTCATTAGCGTCATTTTGTACAGGAAGTAAGTTGTCGCCACCTGTGAAGAGTTCAAGTCGACGACATACTTGGCTGTGACCAGTGAGTGGACTTTTTATTTTAAATGATGCATGCACATATTTTTCTGAATTATTTATTTATTTAATTAATTATCGTTTTACTTATTGAGTGTATGTTTTGGTTTTTGGAATATGATTTGATTTTGGTTTATTGATTGGATTTTCGGAAAATAAATTATCTTGATGAATTTCCTATGCTCGGATTTGAATTACACCTTTAGTCATGACTTTTGGTTTTTATTTTATATTAAGGAATTGAGCTCAGTCATGACTTGCATTTTATAAAAATGTTTTCCAAGGAGTATTTTCGGAACTAAGTATGATTTATGACTTATGATAGTTTTCGACGAATTGTTTTCCGAGGCTATTTCCGGAATTGAAAAATAGTTTTATTCGTTGATTGTGAGCTTTCTGAAAGATTTTCAAAAATGAGATTTTCGATGGACAAGATAATTATCTATTATTTATTCGGGTTTTGAGTTTGGCATTGAGAATGTTTTATCGATGGTTATGATACATGGTTTATAATTTTGTAATACCCCGGAAAATCCAAATTAAATTCCATGGATTTTTAGAAATGATTTCACGATAGTGGGAGCGAGTACGAGGCTCGGAGGAATTGTGGAATTAGTTCGAACGATTAATTTTCGAAAAAACGAACGTTATTTAGGGGGTCTCAAAAAGTGACTTTTTATACATTGGGAATTTGGGAAAACTTCCTTCATGAAAGTTGTAGAGGACATTAAACCGAGTGCGTGCATATGTGGTACGTAAAAATCGGAGTTCGTATGCGAAAGTTATAAGCAAAATATGAAAGTTACTGTTTATGGTAGATTGGTATAAATTTGAAATGTTACTGTAGCCAGGTAACTTTTCTTTCTTTTCTCTCTCCTTCCCCCGTGCTCTCTCAGTCTCTCTCTTCTGCAACTCTCTCTTTCTCTCTTCTGCAACCTCCTCTTTCACCACCTCTAGACCACCAAATGGCGAGCTGCGAGCATCGATAGACTCGTCTCTTCCTCCTTATCACGCATGTGGGAGTTGTTTACGACGATTTGGCCGGAAATGTGGAGATCGAAGCCAACATTTTTACTGTAGCAAATTAGTCAACGCCGATTTCCGGCCACCTCCAGTCATAAACCCAGGTCCATTAGAAGCGCCTTAAGCCGCTCTTCATGCTCGCCAAGTCTCATAACCCAGATCGAAGCATGGAGGAAGAAAGCATAATTGGAAAATTTCACTGTACATCGGAGTGCTTAATTGTTCGGCTACTTCAAGGTATTTTCTGACTTTGTCACAGTTGAGAAAGTGATTGGAAATGTTGAGATGATGCTGTGGATGAAATTTGGTGGCCAGAGGAGGTGGTTGACCGCCGCGTTGACCGCCGTTGACCGCCCACTGACCGCCGCTTGTGGCGGCGTATTCGACCATATTTTGAGTTTTTATTATCTAGGTGATGATCTACGCATCCTTACGAGCGTTTTGATATATTACAAGGTCATTTTAGAAAACGTTGATAAATAGTGAATTTATGTTTTGACGTTACTATTTAACGTTTTTACGTTTTATCTTCGGTTTACGATCTGTGAGGATCTGACCATCGGTTTTACTTCAAATTTGGATATGATGATCTTATGACTGTCCCAGTGGCTTTGTGTGGTCATGGGCGAAGATCCGACCGTTGGATCTTCGTATAAATGTAAAACAATGATTCGGAAGGCGATTCGTGAGAATCCGACCGTCAGATTTTCGTATAATTTTATGGAGATGTTTGTTAGAGTGATTCAAGAAGATCTGACCATTGGATCTTTGTGATAATTTTGGAGGATGATCCTAAGGGCGATCCGTGAGGATCCGACCGTTGGATCATCGTATAATTTTGATCCGACCGTTGGATCATCGTATAATTTTGATCCGACCGTTGGATCATCATATAATTAGGATCCGACCGTTGGATCATCGTATAAATTCGATCTGACCGTTGGATCATCATTAAATTAGAATCCGATCGTTGGATTTCCGTATATGTGTGGTTTATGAATGATTGCTAAGTTAAGATCGTATCTGACTAGGTGATTGACGGTTTGAGTTGGTGGACGATTGTGGATCGTATTTTGAGCTGAATTGAAGACGCAGCGGGATTATCGAGGTGAGTAAACCTCACGTGGTTCATATTACGAACCCAATATATTTAATTGCTTTATTTTGCAATCATATGAACTATTGTTGGTGTATTAGACATTCCTGTGTGAATGTCTGTATATATATTATTACGTGAAATAATATGTATTGTTGGAGTTGTGTTGAGTTTATTGTTGAGAAACAATATATTGTGAGAGGTATTGAGTTTATTGTTGAGAAACAATATATTGTGAGAGGTATTGAGTTTATTGTTGAGAAACAATATATTGTGAGAGGTGTTGAGTTTTATTGTTGAGGAACAATAAATTGTTGTGATCTGTGGAGATCACTAGGTCACGAGGTGACCATGGCATCTATTAGTGAATCACGCTCTCGTACCGGGCTGGTGGTTATTAATAGTATTAAATCGTAATCACGTCTGTGGCCGGACGAGTGGTTACGTTCAGTTAGAGCTCTAGTCTGTCTGCCAAATGTGGAGTGACCTTATGAGTGAAATTGAGAGTAACTCATAAGGGTCTATATATATATATGAGTCTGTCTACCAAATGTTGGGAAATCTTATGAGCGAATTTGAGAGTAACTCATAAGTGTCTATATATATATATGAGAGTGAGTGATCTTATGAGCTAAATTGAGAGTAACTCATAAGTGTCTACATATATATATGAGAGTGAGTGATCTTATGAGCTAAATTGAGAGTAACTCATAAGTGTCTATATATATATATGAGAGTGAGAAAGTAACGTGGGTTTGTGGTAGTCTTGAAATCTAATAAATCAACAGTTCTTTCTTGTTTACTCATACTGGCTGTAAAAAGCTTACCGGGTTTTGTGTTGTTGCAACTCCCGGTACACTATTCAAATTGTGTAGCGGGTAATCCTACAGGACAGGAGAACCAGGACGGTGATCGCGCGGTTAGAGCAATTGTTAGAGTTTTACAACAATTGTAAGTTGTGAGGTGTGTTATGCTCATTTGAGCTTTATAATATATTGTGAGAGTGAATTGTAATAATGAACTCGAAGTTTCGAGATTTGGATTTTGTAATTGTAATTATTCAGGTTTCGGATTTGAATTTATCATTCAAAATCCGGGGCGTGACAAATTTAATATCACATATGAACTTTATTTATGAATTGTGTTGCTATATCAAAATATTTTGGCATGTGGGACATGTCGTTGAGTTTCTAATTTGATTTCTCAAGGGATTTTTCGAGTACAATTGGGAATTGTGCTTGTGTATGATTTTCTCTTATAGGTAAACATCATGTTGAAGCATGTTTATAATGGATAACATCTTGATTTCTCATGAAGTTTTTTAGATTTTCAAAGGAATAAAAATAAATTAGGATCCATGATAATTACATTGGATTTGCATAAAAAGTAATGCTAGATAACCATGTTTTTGGATATCATCTGCATCCAACTTTATGTGGCAGCTGATGTTGCACAATGTCCAACCTATAATAGAATTTCACTAAATGATGCCACATGAGCTGTCACATAAGGTGGAATGTATATGGTACCCAAAAAGCTCGTTCATCTAGCATTATTCTTGCAAAAAGTTTATGCTTGCTAAACCTTTTCTTATACGAATATAATTGACATCTACATTTTCATCTTGTACTTTGGATCTTTGCACTAGGCCAAAAAAGCTAACAGACAACGGACCAAATTCGTTGTGTGATTTGGACGATCTCCGTTGTGTATCGGAGCGTTGTGTGATGCAAAATGGCACAACGGTGGAAACCCGTTGTATGAAACATAAACAATCAACACTTATTTGGTTAAAACTGTTATGCCTTCTCTCGGCATATGACAGCCACAGTTGCCGCGCAGTCATGCTGTGCGTGGCATGTGCATCCTTCAGACAACATAACTTGTTCCAAAGCTGTTATTGGAAAGCCTAGTCAGACAACAATTTTTTTAATTTCACCGTCGTCTGATATACCATCACACTTCAGTTGTGCAGTATGCTTGTTGTGTGAATTGGTTTTGGACAATAGAGTTTAGTTTTTACCGTTGTGTGATTGTAATGAATGCATTGTGTGAATGGCCTAATTTTGTGTATTCAAACAATGTTGAATTGCCACACTATAAAACTATTGTACAATCATTTTCATTTTCTATATTTTGTGCACAATAATGCTCCATTTTACCTAATGAATGCAATCAATTGGAAAGAAAACACATTACAAACCATCAAATGAGTAATCCAACCCATTCTATATACATCAAATGTTAAAAGGGAGCATTTCTCAATCATCCAAGCCAACATTAAAAGAAAAAAAGTATTCTAATACATGTCTATCTACTTGGGATATCCAAAACTGATACAAACTATTCCAAAACAAGATAGCATTCTAGTGCCATGCCATTATCAATATCAATAAACCATAAAAAATTAATATGATTATTGACAAAAATATGAGCAGCTGCTGCATGTTAATATTATATGTCAGCAGAAGCAGAAAATGGTGCGCCCATCAATATTTTCCCTCTCTTTTGCAAAATCTAGAATGAGTCTATAAAGCCTTCTTACTAGCTTGAGGATCTCAGTTATCTGCAAAAGCAAGAGGATAGGCTGGATTAATATATATAGAACTTTAATTTGTACATGTACGCACAATTGGGACTTTCAAAGTCATACTACTATCTTAGTTAAGTCCACAACCTATGTTATTAGTTGAAGCAAAAGAAAATACAAATGTCCAAAAACAACTTTAAGATGCATCCTAGCAAAATTTTATACATTCTGCAAAAACTGACCAGAAATTTGACCCTTTATATTATGGTATTGGAGATCTCACAGAATGTGAGCAGATGATTATCACATTGCAAAATATCTAAACTCATGTTAATCTAAAAATGCAGCAAGTAGAATACATAATACAATAAGCTGGAACAATTTAAAGTAGAACTCAATTCATGTGATCATTTTAGAGCTGAAGACACTAAGGGAAAACAATAAAGGGCTCTAAAACGACCTCTTTATATTGCAAGCAGAGATATAATACAATCTCCTCATAATACTTGCTTTCATGTCCTTATATTAACTCATGAGTTATGTGTAAGGAGACTGTACGTTATCAATATAGCAGCAATAACACAAGGAGACTGCAAATTTCCAGAAATTGAAGCAACTTACACCAAACACTGCTCTTCTCATGGGGCCATTGTATTTGTTTGGACATTGACTGTTGTAGCTAGTCACAACTGCTATACAAGAAACATCAACAGATAGTACCTTGCCCACCTCAAGATTTTTCTGTACAACTAGAATCAATGGAGAAAGCCAAAAAAATTCTAAGATTAGTCCAAGTCCAATTAAGGGATTACTAGCTAGATTGGCCAAGAAAGAAACATTATTCCAAGATTTTTCAACAAAAGTAGCAGAAGTTTGTCCTTTTTTTTAGCATTTCTAATAGAACATTTTACGAATTGCAAAGAATGATGCTGCAAAGAGCCTTTTGTATCTCCCACTTTTCTGAATGTCCTATGCATCTCCATTTTTACCATCACTGAAAAGTTTTATGAAAGAGTATTCTTGAAAAGAAAGGTTAAGATTTTGCTAGTTTTGTTCAAGAGACAATGTAAGAAGTTTATTTTGTCATGAAACAAAAGAAACTACAAATACCTTTAGTTTAGGATCTGAGGTTAAATTTAGAGCAAAAAGGGAGAGAAGAAAAGAAGAAAACAAGAGAGGTGATTTGATTTAGCAAATAGATAAAACCACACATTTAAATTGACATCTAACAACTAAGAACCGACTGAACATATTTGTAGAATCTGTGGCAAAATGCGTCAAGAAATGCTTACCAGATCCACCTGCAATTATAAATGCAAGCCCTTGGGCAGATAGCTTCTGTCTTAGAAAACCCTACAGTACATTAACATTGCAATCAAATAAACAAAGAAAAGACATGGAACTTTGAAAACAAATGAAGGAGACAAAATAGAAAAAAAAACAAAAGAAATTAATTAATGGTAGAAGCATGCTCAGGAAAAAAAAAATGAAATATTTCTGAAACACCCAGTATCTTACCTCTGCACTAGGAATAATATTACGAGCCCTTTGGTCAACTGTATTACTGACTTTAACATCATTAACGAAACAAAGGAATGCATCTGGCTACAAAATTTACCAAACACAGAATGCACACAACCTGTATGAGTGAAATATCAGAAGGAGAATCTGGCTTTTGGTGTTATGCCAGTAAATCAAACTGAGGGACTTTCACAAATACAACTAGCTATGAAAGCATTCATATTCCCTTCCAAATCTCAGCAAGAACCTCACTTAAATGTCAGTCAAAGTTATTACTATCTAGGTTATAAGATTTAGTTGTTGTTGCTGCAACTAAAATAAGACATAAATGAAAAACTGATTTGCTATATTTTTCTAGTGCAATTAATGTTACTTCATAAGCTCAACTTCAAACTCACAACCAATTCAAATCAAGCAAAAACTAACTCTTAACAGGTTCTTATGTTGTCTTCAGAGATAAATACTTGAAAACTAATCACCCACACACAACTTGCACAAATTGAAAAGAGAATGATCAAACTAAACTAATAAATAAAGAAGTTGAGAACTTTATCACTATGAGAATTGAGGTCAACAAGCCTAAAATTAATTTATGTTTCATAATAATTCCAGTTTTTTTAATAATTAGTACAACCCCAATGAAATTATTAAAAAAACTGGAAGCTTAAAGGGAGGGGCACAAGAATTACTATGTTTCTGTGAGAAACCAGGCTTGTAATTTCCACCGTACAACTGGGAAGATTTGGAGGGATGAATAGAAATTCACCATTCTTATGTCATTGAGCATTTGCTTGCGCTTCCCAAGCTTAGAGGTGGAGTTCCAACACAGGAGCAAGTAAAACTTTGACCCTATTAATTTGTTCCATTAAAGGTTTTAGCTGTACATACATCCCCATCATTTTATCAATTCAAAGAGAATGGTGGCAGTAGAATACATTAGAGCAGACAATAACAAGCAACAAACAAAAAAGATGTTAGACCTTCAGACCAAAAAAAAAAAAAAAAAAAGGAAGATGTTAGACCAAGAATACCATCACGTACTGCAAATAAACACCAAGTGCAGTCTAGCTAAATGAATGTCATTGTCTACATATAAGGCCATTGATGATCGAATACTCATAAAGGGAACCATGTGAACAAACCAACGACTGCAAATTGAAAAAAAAGAAAAGAATCCCATTAAACATCAATCAAGGAAACACGGTATCCTGAATTACAATTGATGAGACAATTACAGAATATTCACATAATAGTTATATAAAGAGTACCTTTGCATACTCTTGCTCCTTCCACATTAGTTTACTGAAAAAAGAAATCAAGAACAGATTATAGTTACTGAAAACTCATAACGTATCCTAAATTATAAATTAATACAGAAGACAAACGTCAGTTACATAAAGAAAACACACACTCTTGCACCATGTGCACTAGTTTACTGGGAAAAGAAACGAACAGATCGATTATAGCAGAACAAAAAGTACTTCAAATCCTCATAGTAGCCATTTTTCTTCAAATACTCAATAACCAAGAAATCATAACATGCAACTGAGTAGAATTGTTCAATAGGAGGCCAAAATCAATATATACTCCTCTGGTACAAAAAAAAATATACCCAAATGCAGAATCAAAGAGAATTATCCCAAAATTTCAAGATAAAACAACAACAAATTAAGAACTAATCTTACAGACCATAAATATGTGTTCCATACTAATAAGAATAAAGATGCAACTAATATCAAGAGGGTGTATAGATTAAGACGAAAACAATCAAATTCATATTTTCCCACGGACTACAGAACAAACAGCTTGCATTGACAAATAACTTCACATCAAAATCTTTCTCTATCCAATTCAAATCTCAGCAAATAGCCATAATATCAACAACCAATCAAAATAACCAGTCCCTCTTCAAAAACAAAAGCAGATACAAAATAGCCCAAAAAGGAAACAGTATTCGAACCACAAGAAAGCCAAGAAACGAATGATTATTTACCAGCTTGAGCAGGAGGAAGAGGCTTGGAGGGGAGCTTGGGCTGGGCAGTAGCAGGAACCACCATTATAGCAGCAAGTTGACTTAAGTCGTCATTGTCGTCATCACCTAACAGATCGAAAGCGTTCACAGTTCCTTCTCCTTCTAGGTTGTCGATCCCAAAACCCATACTTGGAGAAGCAAGTATGAACATGAACTAAGATTGCTACTCCTTCTAGGTTGCGTCGAATCGACCCACAGAGAAGGAGAGAAAAACTTAGCAATTAAAACCCCTTTTTTGTAAGAGTGGTCGTGAAACCCCAAATCGAGTAGCCGTGAAACCCTTAAATCGAGTAGCCCACAAATCCCCAAATCAACGTTGTAAACCCTAATCTTCAACAGATTGAAGAACCTCATCCTTCTTCCCAATTTGCAGAATCCTCCTTCACAAATGGAATTGAGTGATGGTTGAGTCGAAATAGTAGAACACCAATCTCAAGTCGAGAAGGGATGGCTTTTGAGTGATGACTTGTGTTTCGGGGAGAGAATGAGACTGATGAAGAAATTGTGGTTTCGTGTTTTGTCCAAGTGTTGGAAATAAATGAAGTGGGAGACAAAAGTTGCTACCCTTAACCTAATTAAGTTGCTAAACGCGCGGCCATTTGACTCTTTTTAGTTTGTATTCATGAATCAGACAACACATAAATAAAGCTACGTTGTCTGATTCTGCAAATAATTAAATTTGAGCTGAGACAATAAGGAGGGGGAATTCCCACTATGTGCAATCAAAATTTCAGTTTTGGCGCTAGGATAGACATTTCTCATTCAGACAACACAAATAAGTAGTTTATGTTGTAGGAGCTTACAATCATCACATATATGTCAATCAAAATTTGTAGGTTTTGAGGGAGAATGAGTAGCATTTGGGGGGACATCTAAACCTCCCAATATATCTTCCTTAATCATACATCACAAAAATAAAAACTGTTGTATGACATTTTGCAAGCTACACTCATACAACATATATAACTATACTATTGTACAATGCAGTACAAATTTGGAGCCAAATTTGAGTCGAGATAGGAGTGAAATATGCCACTCATTTTTTTTTCATTCACACAACAAACCATTTTTGTAAGTGTTGTGTAATGACCTTCTAGCTAAAAACTTCTGAATTTTAATAGCTTTATACGACGTAAGTTTTTTAAATGTGTTGTATGATTCACTTTCCCTTATCACACAACAAATTTTTTTTTTCGTTGTGTAAAAAGTGTTGTATGTTAAGGTTATTGGCCTAGTGTTGGTAACAAAGTCAATAGTAGTATTGTCGTTCTTATTGATCACATAACCATCAAAATTAATTTTGACATACTGATAATTTGGGGAGTCCACTTGATAGAGTTTTTTGGTCCAATCTTATGAAGAGTGAGGTTCTCCTTCCCATAGTTACAGTTATAAAAAAAAAAAAAACGACACTCTTGAAGTGTGGGGCTAAATTTACTTATAAATACAATTGTTGAGCTTCTCAATTTTTTTCAACACAAGCTTTTTTCAAATCAATCATTATTAAAGTATATAGGGAGCCATGACCATTTCATTGAATTTCGAGTGGATTTATTACCTAACTATTTTTGAAAACTCAGGGTAGCAATTTTATTTAAGGGAGCATATCACATAGTTAATTGAATCAATAACAATAAGAAATGGGCCTTAGCAATCAATTACAATCTGTTCTACGTACAACAATGTGTTGAACTACTTCAACAAGTCTGCGTGTAAGATATCCAGCATCTGGCAGGAATAAACTTTTTTTAAATTAAGCTGACCAGGAGATGTTAAACCTGCATAGATAATTTGAATTGTGCCTACTATCATCAACCAAGGAGAAAATATAGAATGGGCATGGGGTAAGAATTCCATATTGATTCGAACCAACCCATACGCTCCTATTTTTAATAAGATTCCGGCTAAAAGCATACAAGTACTATAATGCGCCTCTCTATGGGTGTCTGGTAACCATGTGTGTCCCTATGTCATCAAGTAAAAATTTAATTTTGTAACCTAGTTAAAACGGTTGCAACCATAAAAATGCTTTTTTGTATGACTTTCGTGAGAGTGTTTTCTCGATGGCGGTTGGCCTTGGCTAGTGGCCATTTTGCATTTGCGATATAGAAGGGGTGTCTCTCCTCTCTCCTTCGTCATTTCCTTGAGGGTGACAACGAGCGTGCTCGATTCCTCTCCGTGTTCGTAGGTTGTGGCCTCTTTGCTCTAGCTATATTTGCGGTCAGTCGGTGATGGCAAGGATAGTTGTATGGTGGCTGATCTGATATTGGATTGGTCTCCGATTGTTGGTCCTCAGGTTGGGATGGCCGGAGAAGATTGGATTCTTGGGGCAGTATGGTTGTCGGCGCCTAGAGATGATTGGATGCCAAAGGTTGAAGGTGGAGGCTGGTCAGATTCAGGTATTCTGGGTCCGGTTTTCTCCCTTGTTGGTGACAGAGCTTTAGGTGATATGGGCTGGTCGTGGTGTCCTTCTCATGAGGTGGCAATGTTGATGACTGTTGGGACATGTTTTGGCATGCTTCGACAGATTTCGGAGGATGGAGTGGCGGCTCTCGTTCTGGAGGTGTTGGATGCAGCGACCAAGGTGGCGGCAACTTCCCTAGGGTTTGTGTTGAGTGGCTCTCTTGGGCCTGGCCTTAGTTAGGGGTGTCTGCTAGGGTTTTTCAAATCTGGGCTTTTTGGTTTGGGTTTTTGTCCATTTACACCATTTTTAGAGATTTTTTTCCCACTTACCCCATTAAGTTTTTTTAATTCTTTCTTTCCCAAAACACTCTAAGGAGCTCTTCCCTAATACCCCATTAAGATTTTTTTTTTTTTAATTTTTTTTAATACCATTTTACCCTCACCCCTTTATTATTTAGAGAGAGAGAGAGAGAGAGAAACCATGGGAGACTTCGCCGGAGTCCCGTCACCGGCGCCGGAATCCGGTCAACTTTCGCCAGAATCCGGTCAACGGTGGCCGGATTTCGATCACCGGCTGCCGCCCACCGAAATTTGCTAAAAATCTCACCGAAAAGTTTTTTTGCCCCCAATAGACATCTATTGCCCCCTAATAGAGGGGCAATAGACGTCTATTGCCCCCCAATAGACGTCTATTGGCCCAATAGTCTATTGTCTCCTAATAAACATCTATTGCCCCTCAATAGACGACTATCAGCCATGTATTGCCCCCCAATAGACGTTTATTGCCCCCCAATAGGACTTTCAGTTGCCAGAATGAGAACTAATCTCCCTAAATTTAGACAAATAAAACTTTGATTACAGAAAAAAAAAACAAGGAGATTACATCAATTCAAAACGTCTATTGCCCCCCAATAGCCGTCTATTGCCCTCCAATAGAGGGGTAATAGACGTCTATTGGGGGCAATAGACATTCAAAACTTCTTTTTTCTTTCCTTCTGTCCCATTACTTAAAAAAAAAAAAACTAGAAATTGATTTGGGCACCCCAATCAATAGTCGGACCAAAACCACCGGATTGAATCACTCCGGAGCTTGCCACCGACCTCTCTCACCTCTCCGAACCTCCAGTCCTCGTCGGAGTAGCCACCGACTTCGCTCGCCACATCCACCTCGTCGCACTGAATTGTACTGCTCCGGCACCGAAGCTCGATGTCGATTTCTTCCGACTTGAAGCTCGAAGTCGCCGGCCGGCACGTTTTACTGGTACAACGAGTCACTTGACCTCGATACGAAGCTCAAGGAAGCTCGACAGAGAGAGAGAGAGGGACGCCGGAGTCGTGTGGAGCGAGGGAGAGAGACGCTAGAGTTGTCTGGGGAGAGAGAGAGAGACGTCGGAGTCGTCTGGGGAGAGAGAGAGAGACGCCGAAGTCGTCTGGAGCGAGGGAGAGAGACGCCGGAGTCGCTGGGTAGAGAGAGAGAGACACCGGAGTCTCCCCAGACGACGAGAGAGAGAGAGAGAGAACTCATAGAAGATAGGAAAGAGTGGCAATGCTGTAATTTATTAATTAGGCTTAGGGCAAAATGGTCATTTAACATTAAACTGTGTAGGTGGGAACAAAAATCTGTTGCTGGGGTAAGTGGGCTAATCTTTTCTTATTTTGGTGCTTTGGGTCAAGGACCCTTTTGGTTTCCCTTATGGATCTTGGGCTCTCTGTGGGTTTGGTTGTTTTCAGCTCACAAAGTCTCTAAGTTTTTATTTTTGCACTTTAGCTTTGGGCCTTCATTATTTTTCAAGAAAGAATGATGGGTCTATGCTAAGCATTTAAATTCTGAGAAAAATGCACCAACAGTCCCTCAACTCTTGTGCACCGGCCAGTTTGATACCCAGACTCACAATGGTATCAATGTGATACCTAAACTCAAAATTTGCTATCAATGACATGCTTCCGTCAATGTTCCGTCAGTCATCCATCAAATATGATGATGTGACATGCATGTGGGCCAAAAGATAGGGGCAAAAATGTTTTTTTAACTTGTTGATAAAATAAATTGAATTATACTAAAAGATAATAATAATAATCGGTGGTCATGATGTGATAATATTGACTTTTTTTTTTTACTTTCTCTTGCTCTTTCTTACCTTTCTAGAACGAGTCCATCCCTTATTTTTTCCTCTCTTCTTTTTTGAGCTGTAGCATGGATTCTTTCTAAACCCAGCAGGCTATCAAACCAAAACCCAATTCACACCTTAAATCAAAGAGTCAGAAACTCCATACAAGCAACCCAGTTAGAACCAATGAACAACATAATCTGTCTTATTTGAAACTGAAAACCCAGGTAGAGACACCCATCTCCATAAAGTTAATCACAGAAGCAATAATCAAAGCAACCAAAAGTCTTGTTTTTGAAGTATCACTCTCTTTCTGGATTGAGATAAATTATAAGGCTTCTGGGTTTGAGTATTGACCCGAAATCGACCCTCCATTTCAGTGAAACATTGCCCTCTATGCCCAGCTCGCCGGAGGGAAGCTTGATCCGGAGGAATCGAACCTCATTGAAATTCTTGAGCACCTGACTGGGGGAGTGGTGCGTGACGCCGGCTTGCTAAACTCGCCGCTGTCGTCTTCGTTCCCGATAGGCAGTGATGATGCCAATAAGGAAGATCCGCGGGGACCGAGAAACTGGGTGAGAGCCTGGAGAGGCTTGACAAAGCAGCCGAAGACCAACCAGAACAGACTCGAGAAGAGGCGCATGACTTGTCGGAGGCGGAGGGTGACAAATCATCGTCGGAGATGATGCTCAGGGACCGCATTAGGATTTCAATTCGGACAGGGCGATCTTGCCATCGTTGCCGATGTCAAAGAGGGTGAAGGCCTCCTTGATCGTCGCTTAGATCCTTGCCCAATTTTTTTAGGTTTTTGGGTTCGGGTCGCAAAGAAATGTCTGCGTTTGAGTTGTTGCAGAGGAAGAAAGGAAAAAATTAAAATAGGAAGAAGAAGAGGAAGAGGAGAGAAAAATAATAAAAATAATTATTTAAATAAATAAATAAATAATTTCAAGGACATATAAGTCATTGAGGCTATCGCTCTAGGCTATTTCGGTCATTTCCCCTCTTTTTCCCCTCCACATGCTTGCCACGTCACCTATTTAACAGAGCCGTTAAAGAAATTTGACTGAAGTATGTCGTTGATAGAAAATTTTGAGTCTAGGTATCACATTGATACCATTGTGAGTCTGGGTATCAAACTGGCCGGTGTACAAGAGTTGAGGGACTATTGGTGCATTTTTCTCTTTATATTTTTTAGGTCGCAAATATCATAATCTCTGAGGCTTTTTTATTCTTGCTTCGGAGGTTACTGATCTATATTTGGAATAAAGGTGCTTGAATTGTCTAAAAGGTGGGTGTACTGGGGGTATATTGGGCTCTTGTTCTTGTTTAGAATATGAGTCTCAAGGTACTCTGAGAAACGATTCTTTCTGTTGGCCCCATAGGGGTGTTCGTTTTTGTACTGCTTCCTGAATCTATATAATGAGTTGACCTCTTTTGATAAAAAAAAAAAAATTAAAAAAAAAACTGTCCCTAACTTGTATATCCCTATTATGTTCCACCAATTATATTTTGTCATCTGTCTTCACATTAACAGAAAATTTACTCTATTAATTTACATAATTTTCAATTAAAATAATAGAGAAATAAGTTCAGACTATTGATTTTTTTTTTTCTTTTGTTCTCATCTCTTCCTCTCTAACTCTAGCTTTAGCCATAGTTGTCCAAACAATTTTTTGTCCCCTACTTTCTTTCTAATCAAACTCATGTCAGATTTCCCATACTCCAATTTTTCACCATCAATTGTTGAAACCCACTTTTATTTCGTAGGAAAATTATTGTTGATTACAGATTATTCTAGGAGAATTCTAGTTTTTGGTTATGAATTTGGAATATAAGAACTTATCTATATCCTAGCATCTAATATTATAGTAGAGAATTTAATTCCAAAGCGAGGATGAGTAAAAATTGGTTTGCAATCAGATTAAAAGAAAAGATCTTTTTATAGAACTTACAAAATAAATGGATGTTAGGTTTTTGTAGAGGGAAGAGGAAGAATACAAATAGATCGATAGAAAGGGAAAGGTTGGACTTCTTCAGTAATTAGTTAGTTTTTTTTTATCGAAAATAAAACTGATATTAAATTTAACGGATTATGACCAATTAAGTTGACACAAATATGGATCTATGGGAGCAATGACATAATCAGCATAGGGTCAATGGGGACAGTGATCTCCTCCTTCTTTTCTTTTTTTTTGAATAAGGGCTGTTGCGGCTATCCTCAAGTCTTGATTAATGAAATCGCAGAATACAAAGGGGGAACATAGTACCTAAGCCCTATATTACAATATAAATCAAGAGAACATCCTGAAATAATAATAAGAGTCTCAACTAAAATAACGTATTCTAGCAAACACCAACTAGCAAAGAGTGTTCTACTGCCTATTCCATTCACTTTTTTCTAATTGTGGTGATATATTGTAAAAACAACTCTACTACAGAGAAACATAATTATAAATTGCACAGCTTTCCCACTATGTTGCCACTAGAATATAAATCCAGTGACACTTAGTTTCACCTTGCCACTAGGAGCGCTCCATTTGACCAAGTAAAAAACTTGCCGCCTACCTAGAGCAGACACATTATTGCCTTAGTGATCTCCTCCCTTTACTTAAAGTGCTATTTTTATTATTCATGATTGGTTAATATAAAAGAAACTATTAAACGTGTGAAGTCATTAATCGCATTTATAGGGAGTGGATCAACTGTCTCCAAAACCCTTGTCCTAATTCTGTCACTTGATAAAATAAAGACATTTGTTCACTAACTTAACATTACATTTAGAGAGTTTCTATTGGGACCTCCAAATCTGCTCACTTGACCTCACTCTATTATCAATTATTAAATGACATATATAACCTACTATAAAATGACTATTAAGGTCAATAATTATACCAAAAAAATATTACATTTATTTTACATAGACTTTCCAATTCAATAATATTAGATTGTATTCCTTATTATTTTCCTTATCTATTTTCATTTTTCAATTTCACTACATACTCATTAAAGTATTCATATATATTTAATAAGAATTAAATATATAAAAATGTATGATATATATGTTGAACGCATATTGGTGAGGGAAAACAAAATAATTCCTCTTATGATTTATGACCTAAATCTAAGTCAATCCATTATATTTGCAAAAAAAAAAAATTAAATAATTAATCATGTTGTACAAAAAATACAGAAAAAAAAATAAACATTAAAAAAACGAATGATTTTTTTCTTTTTGAGAATAAAAACAAATGATTTCTTCAATATTTTTTTTTGCACAGCTAAAATAGAAAAAAAAAATTTAAAAACATAATAGTTCATGGCATTTTCTTATTGATTAGACATAAATTTTTGAAACTCAAATTTGATTAAGAAATGTATATTTAGTTAAGATTTAGGGGAAAATCGGGAAATGATCATTTACCAAATTTTAGATTAAAAATTGCCCACTTACCCAAACACTCTAAGAGATTATTTCCCTAATACCCAATTAATTATTTTTTTATTCCTTTTTATTTATTTTTGGGGCATTTTTGTCCTCTCCTTCTTTGTCACTTAGAGAGAAAAGTCATAGGAGACCTTGCCGGACTCCGGTCACCGGAATCCCGAATCCGGCTACCGGATCGGTGACCGGATTCCGGCGGCCGATTTTATTGCCCCATAATAATACCTAGTAATCATATTCTTGCCCCCCAATAGTCATATTATTGCCCCCTAATAATACCCAGTAATCATATTATTGCCCCTCAGTAGAAATATTATTGGCCCCTAATAATATAATTATTGCCCCCCAGTAATATGATTATTGCCCGCAGTAGAAACATTATTGCCCCTCAATAATGTTATTATTGCCAAGTCAATTTTGAAAAGTTTGCTAGGCAAGTCAAAAAATTATCAAACCAAGCAAATAACAAGTATACAACAATACAACACATATACAACAATACAACACATATACAACAATATATTAGTCGATCTGATGCCAACTCATTAAAAAGTTCATCAAAACAAACAATAAAAAGTTCATCAAAACAAACAATGAAAAAAAAAATTGATTTGGGCACCCATCTAGGACAAGAACCAATCGATAATCTTCGGCTCTCGAAGGAAACGACGTCGAAGCCAAGATCGAAGCCATGAAGATGGCAATCATGATCTTGCTCAACGGCGACACAATTCCCCAGCTTTTCCTCACCATTATCCGCTACATCCTCCCCTCCGAGGACCACACCGTCCAGAAGCTTCTCCTCGTCTACCTCGAGATCATTGACAAGACAGATTCCTGAGGTAAAGTTCTCCCAGAGATGATCCTCATCTGCCAGAACCCTCCGCAACAATCTCCAGAGCCCTAACGAGTACATCCGCGGCGTCACGCTCTGATTCCTCTACCGATTGAACGAGGCCGAGATCGTCGAGCCTTTGATTTGGTCGATTCTGGCGAATCTGGAGCACCGCCACCTGTTCGTTCGACGGAATGACGTCAGCGCAGTCATGTCTGTGTATAGGCTTCCTCAGGATGAGCAGTTACTGGTGGATGCGCCGGCGATTATCGATCGGTCCTCCATTTGCCGCTGCTTCTGAAAATATGACGCCGTGCCGGAGATTCTTGTTCTCAGTCATTGTTTTAGGTGTGTGTGTGTGAGAGAGAGAGAGTGTGTGTGTGTGTGTGTAAGACCTCGGAAATTTGTTATTAATTCCTAAATGTTTCCTGGGATTAATAAAGTATTCGTTTGTACGATCTCGTGGTTCGAGGGTGGAGTGGAATTATTTTCGGACGAATAATTATTCAAAGTGCACATTTTAGGGGGTTCACAAAGTTTGACTTTTTATACATTTAGATTCTGTGAGAACTTCCTTCACGAAAGTTGTAGAACGCGTCGATACGAGTTCGTGGACATGTGGAACGCGGAAATCGGAGTTCGTATGAGAAAGTTATGAGTGATTGAAATTTGGGGAAATTTCTATAAATATAAGAAAATTCCGGATTTTTCATTAAATCCCAAAACTTTCCTTTTTCTTATTTTCCTCCCCAAAACTCTCCGTTCTCTCTCCTCTCCCACGTGGCAGACCCGCTCGACCCGACCCGACACCAGCGGCGCCGTCGCGGGTCCTCCGGCCACGACCCGACCCTCCCCGAGCTCGCCTCGAGCCGCCCTGCCATCGCCTTGCACCGCCACCGCACGCAGGGCTGGATCGAAGCCATTCACCGAGCCCCAAACCCGACCCGGCCGGTTCTCCTCCATGCCGGCGTTGCACGGGCCGATCCTCCCAGGTTTTAGGTTGTCTTCCTCCTCCTGATCATCCCCATATAGACCTTGCATCACTATTTGGGGTGTAGAGCGCTAGATCAATGTTTGACTTTTTCGATGGTCCTGATTCGATCTAGGATCTGATCAGACGCACGAGAGTGATCCAACTTCCAAGCTTGATCTAGGACGATCTAGACCGAATCTCACTTTGCTTCAGGTATGAAAGTGACTCATCTCTTCATTTTGAACATGTTTGTAGTTGGTGACTTTGGCATCGGAGGTGGTTGATCCGGCGTTGACAGCCGTGGTTGACCACAATCTGAACCACCGCTTGTGGCGGTGCGTGGTGGCGCGTCTGGCCTTATTTTTGTGTTCTGTTGTCAATTTATCCTTCTACACATCGATACGGTCGTTTTGATATATTATAAGGTTAATTTGGAGAAAGTTGATGCATGTTAGGGTTTTAGGGTTTTCAATTCGTTTCGGTTTTCGATCCGTGAGGATTTGGCCGTCCGATCGACTTGTAGTTTTGATTTGTTGATCGTAGAAGTGTTCTGAAGACGTTGGATGGTCTCGGATGAGGATCTGACTGTTGGATCGTCGTATAATTGTGTTTTGTGAATTGTGTGCTTTGTGTTGTATTGAGTGTGGCCTTAATTTGGTTAGGTGATTGATGGTTTGAGTTGGCAGACGATTGTGAATCGTATCTTGGCTGTTAGAGAAGACGCAGCAGGATTTGGAGGTGAGTAAATCTCACGGTGTTTCAGTTGATAATTAGTTATGTTTAATTTAGTAGATTTAATTGTTAGCATGCAAAATCATATTTATCAAAATAAATTATTTGTTTTAAAATATATGAACTTGATCGACAACGGCTCATGGGTAAGTTAAAACAAGGTTTTGATATAAAATGATTTTCGAGAAGTATAATTTATAAAACTATAGTTGGTATTAGTGGTCATTCCTGCGTGAATGACTACGTATATATATATATTTACGTGGAATATATATATGGATGGTGTGGTGTTGGGATATGTATATGTTTGATGATTATATTGTTGAAAGAGTTATTTGGAGTTGTGATGTGACAATTGTGAGTCAGAAGGTTTCAGTGGTAAACCTGAGTTTATTCTGAGGACCGAAAGGTCTGAAGTTTGAAGGTTACAGTGGTAACCTGGATTTCTATTCTGAGGACCGGTGTGTCTGAAGTTTGAAGGTTACAGTGGTAACCTGGATTTCTATTCTGAGGACCGAAGGGTCTGAAGTTTGGTCGTAAGGTTGAACCTCGGCAGAGGTGACAGGTTACGATTCAGTTGAGCTCGAGTCTGTCGTAGTTCAGAGAAGGTTTTTGGCGTTTTTCGTTTGTGTTTACGTGAGATTGAGATTTCTATGAATTCTATTGTTTTCTTTAAATGTAATCTCCAAAACTAAGTTATATGCTGGGATTACTACCTTTTGAATTGTTTGTTTTTATGTAATCTCCTGAACTAAGTTATATGCAGGGATTACTGTCTTTTGAATTGTTTGTTTTAATGTAATCTCCTGAACTAAGTTATATGCAGGGATTACCGCTTTTTGTATTGTTTGTTTTAATGTAAATTCCTGAACTAAACTCTATGCAGGGATTTATATGATTTCTTTTGTTTGTTTTCATGTGATCTCCTGAACTAAGTTTCTATGCAGAGATTACTGATTTTGCTTAATTCTTATTGTGGGTACAGTTGTGGGTTGTGATCTGTAGTGATTGGGGAATGAGTTGTGAGGTCATCGTTCTGACAAATGCTTTATGTTGAGGGGAAGTGAGTGTGATTTGTCGTTGAGATGATATGATATGATATGAACTTGATGTTTGGTTGTGTTTTGTGGAATTAAATATTGTTGCTTTAATTATCTCACGACCTGAGAAATTATAAGCATGAGTGACGTGAGTCACTTTAATTGAGTTTACTCATACGGGCTGAAAAGCTTACCGGGTTTGTTTTGTTCATTCCCGGTGCACTATTCTATGGCGTAGGGGTTTTTGTGCAAGTTTGATTATCGAGTGATCATTATCAAAGCTGAGGTGTACGTTCAATGACGTGGACGTGGAAGGGTGCTCTTAGTTTTAAGTCTTCCGCTGTGTAGTGAGTTGTGGTGGGTGTGTTTACTTATTGAATTGTCATTCAGTTTGATTTGTAAACTATTTGTAATGTAATATGTGACTCTAAAGAACGAGTCGGTATTGACATTGTGAGTTCAGTTGTTTGTTGCTTAGTTTATTTGAAAAATTTTCTAAGAGTCTTCTTGTGATTGTTTGTTCTCGCGTTTCAGATTCGAGTATCTTTATTTGAAATTCAGGGCTTAACAGAGAGAGAGAGAGAGAGAGAGGGAGGGAGAGAGAGAGAGAGATAGAGGGAGCGTCTGAGAGGAGTCGAGAGAGAGAATATGTTAGGAGAGTTTATTAATTAAAACGAGGGTAAAATTGTCATTGTCATTTAAATTGGGTAAATGAGATTAAAAACTCTTTGGTGAAGTAAGTGGACAATTTTTAGGTTAAAATTGGGCAAGTGATCACGACTCCTAAGATTTATAGACTGATTAAATCATTAAAATGACTAAATTTTTTATTTTAAAGATAATAATTTGTTTGCAAATTATATGAGTGAGGTTATTTGAGGAAGTTTAGTGAGTAAATTTAGTATTTGAAAATTTGATAAGAGGTGTAAAAAGCATAGAGGTCAAGTAAGTAAATTTGGATTCTCTAAAAAAAAAAAAGTGAGTAAATTTGGAGGTTCCAATAGAAAAACTCTTACATTTAACCTCGTAGGCCCTTATTTCTCCTAAAATAAAACTTATTCAAAATTCAGAAAATTTCAATGATAGTGACTCTCTTCTTGTACCTAGAAATTGCATAAATAAAAATTATTTATGCCACAATCTTCTCTATCTTGAAGGGAAAAAATAAAAATAAAACACCCATAATCTTTTCCAATTAGGAATATGCTCTATATTCATTAGGTATATCTTCACTTGAAATAAGCTTGCTTTTCAATTCATAGAAAAAGATTGTTATAAGCTCTGTACTTATGATTAAGCTTCTGTGGAAGGCACGGGCAGGACCTAACATGATTGTCCTTGGGCCGAGGACTGGACCGAAAATTATGGGTCGGGCCCAAAACAAGTGTTTGTCCCAACAGGGACTGAACTAGGACCAGATAGGAACATTTCGGGCCCAAAACATCATTTTTCTCCAGAATTCAATTCCTGAATCCCATCCTCAAAAGTTATAATCTATTAAAAATCACATTCCAACCATGGAAAAGGCATGAAAGATCAAATAGGAATTGAAAATTCAAATTCAAGAGGACCAGCAGTTTAACAGCTCATCAGTTCAAGAAGCTGGAAATTTTGGAAGTTTCGGACTTGATGAGTTTTCATGGCAAAGCCAAAGAGTGTCAAACCAGCAAGACAAACTCACAAAATTAAATAACATGACAATGTCTGAATGACTGAAATCCAAATAGAAAAAAAGAAAAAAAGGTAAAGAACTGAAGCTCTATATCACAAATTCACCAACACAGCCAACTGAATTTATTGCAACAGACCAATAGCTTTAGACTATAGTCCTTCTCTTCAGGTTCAACAAGCCAACAACAGCATGCATATTGCAGCACAATGTTTGCATTCCAGTCCATTTGCAGCGAAGTCAGGCAACCATGCAGCAATCAATTAGCAAGACTGAAGTATGATTCCCTACACAATCTCAAAACAACAAAAAAACCAATGCAGATTAAAAACAGTACACGAACAGATTTAATGCCTTAAGGAATCAATGTGATATTCAAATAATTCAATGCCTCAATATCGAAGCTCAGAATTTTATCAAGTTTTAAAGCAAAACTCGTAGGACCATGCTCAGAAATAGTGAAACAGAAACTTAGAAATGGGAATTCAAAAACACAAAGTATGTGCATTAAAAATTTTCTTCCCTTTAGTTTTCACATGACACAAATTAAGTCTCTGCATTGACAAAGATAGTCTGGGCTGGAATCAGTCACGAGGGCCATGCTTTGGCACTGAATGATGCGATTGGAATTGAGACGAGGAGATGAAAAGAGTGGTTTGTACTGAAAGTGAAAGGAAAGATGAAAGACAAACCAACGTAAATGGGACATGGGTTTTGGGACAACTGACCTACGATTTTTGGGGCCTATTCAGATTTTGGTGAAACATTTTGGTGATACCAAATCTGAGCCTATCTTATAGTTATAGATTTCTAAAAATAGTCAGCGATCGATATTGTATTGCTGAGTCAGATCTTCGTCATAAACATCCGGATATTCCTTAATCTTTGGAAAGTAATCTATCCAAAGTGACATATTTGCCCATCTTCAGAACCGGTAACTACTGCAACCAGATGGACAAAATAGTAAAATGCAACCAATCCTCTTGTTTTTGAGAATCAGACGTAACCAATCCTCCGTGGTAATCTAATCCAAAATCAAATTCTGAAGTATATGATTTAAACTATAATTAGAGTTCTTACGTTATATGGGAACTGGCTATAAAAACACCACTTCACCACAGTCAGAATAAATCACAGTTTCGCAGAAGGATAGACGACGCCACCTTATTCTCTGTAAGTGTCCTTTCATCTTTGTCTGCTTGATGATTTTGTTTTATGCGTATAAATAAATTTGGAGCGTACGGATGAAACCCTGTTTTTTTTTTTTTTTTTTACAAATAATCAGTAAAAACGAGTAGTATGAAATTTGGGTTCTTTAAAGTTTGAAACTTTTTTTTGCTTTGATGAATTAAAGTTTGAATCTTTTTCTGCTTTGGATGATGGGTATCAGTGAGTTGAATAGATGGTTTGTCTGTGTGACTGGGTCTGGGTATTGCTCATGTAATCTCTGTGAATTCATTAATTGATGGGTGGTGATCGGCTGTGCCTGAGCTATTGTGTTTCCCCTGAGATGGATGGTGTTTGATTGATTAGTCTCTGGTTATGTTTTGCAGAGTATTTGCTTTAGATGATGAAAATGAAGGCAGAGAAGATATTGTTGCTGCTTGTTTGTGTCAGCTTGTTTATCTTTGGAGTGGTAAATAACCTTCTTGAATCTCTTTTAGACGTAATTCTAACTTTGTTTTTCCCTGAAATTATCGTATGGTTTGTTTTCAATGCAGACTGCTGGTCCGCAGACGTGCCCTGCAGATCTTGAGAGTGATTGCAGTGGTTCTGGGGAATGGGAAGGGGAGTTTTTCCCTGAAATTCCCAAAATTAAATATGAGGTAAAGAGGCTTATATGACCCATTTCCCTTATGATTGCATCGATTTATTTTTTTTTTTATTTTTTTTTTTTGCGTGTCTGTGTTTTACAACTGGAAGATGATATCCTTAAATGGTTCTAATACAAACCTTCACACAAGTTGAAGGTTGCATCTGAAATTCTGAATGTTTTGTTGTTTGTGATTGGTCAAGTTTTGCACGTACTGCATTATTGTTCTAAGATATTTTTCTTAGCAGAACTGTTTTCATCTGTATATCTTTTTATCTTGCAGGGCCCCTCTAGCAAGAACCCCCTTGCGTACAAATGGTATAATGGAGAGGAGGAGATTCTGGGGAAGAAAATGAAGGTTGGTAACTCTTTTATATTATTTGAGTTTTCAAGCTGCTAATGGTTGTTAACTGAATTTTTTTTCCAACGTTAGGATTGGTTGAGGTTTAGTGTTGCATTTTGGCACACATTCCGTGGAACAGGAGCTGACCCATTCGGTGCGCCTACAAAAAATTGGCCTTGGGAGGATGGAACTAACTCTGTTGCTATGGCCAAGAGAAGAAGTGAGAACATCCTCTGTTATTTTTCTCTTTATGTGACAGAGTGATTGAATTATATTTATATATGCGTAACTTACAATGCAGTGAAAGCCAACTTTGAGTTCATAAATAAGCTTGGAGTCGATAGGTGGTGTTTCCATGACAGGGATATTGCTCCGGATGGCAAAACCTTGGAGGTAAATCATTCCTTAAGGTTACTTTTACTGATACATTAGCAAAAGAAAGCATGATCGGTGATATAGCATTGCTTGTACAAACAAGATAAACAAGAAATTGTTGATTTACCTAGTTTTGTTTGTTGCAGGAAACTAATAAAAACTTGGATGAGGTGGTGGCCCTTGCCAAGGAGCTTCAGGTAAGTTTGTACAAGTACACCAGGAAATAATGTTGTGAGAAAATTCACAGAATAGTTTAATACAATTTTCACATGCCAGTTGGAGACTTGGAGTGTTGTTGTGTAGGCCAAATGGCTTTTAGGTTTGCTGTATTTCATATATATATAGTCTCCATGCAATTTAGCTCAGGCTTTTAGGTTGTTTACTCTGTAAAGGGAGGATACATTGTCGACCTACAAAGCCCATCATACTCAAGATTATCTCTGATTATCTGTCATCCAAGTCATATGAATAATGAAGAAACGCGTATTAACGAAACCAACATTCTTAGTTGATCATATTCATGGTTTTTGACATCTCACCACAGCTAGCGATTGTTCAGATCAGTGTAAGAAGCCATCTCCCTCATTTAAATGCCTCGTTATATGGTTGCAGGGAACCAAAATTCGACCTTTGTGGGGCACAGCTCAGCTGTTTATGCATCCTCGCTACATGCATGGTGGTGCCACTAGGTGGTCTTCTTATCATATTGAATGTACTCTGTCTATGGAATTATTCTATGCACTAATACTCTGAAAATGCTTTACAGCCCTGAACTAGGTGTATATGCATATGCTGCTGCTCAAGTTAAGAAAGCTATTGAGGTGGGTGGTGCATGTATATCAAATGACTGTAATTTGTTGCATATTTTAGTCTAGATTGTTGTCACCTCTTTCAAATGCGCTTGCTCATCTAAACATTCTTCAGGTCACGCATTATTTAGGTGGTGAAAATTATGTGTTTTGGGGTGGCCGTGAGGGTTACCAGAGTCTCCTGAATACCAACATGGGACGAGAGCTTGATCATCTGGTGTGTCTTGTTTGCAAATATTTCAAAATTATATATAGAATTAGGCTGTATTTATTTAGTGAGTTGACACTCCATCTTTGTTCATTGTCTCCATAATGATCCTGTCCCGGTTACTGAGCATATTGTTGGTGGTCTATTGACAGGCAAGGTTTCTTGAAGCTGCTGTTGCTTACAAGAAGAAAATTGGATTCAATGGTAGATTGATACTTATATTCATTCCAATGCATTCATTATACTAGATAGTTGTATAAAAGTTGGCTCCTTTCTTTCACTGTAATTAGCATTAGTGATTGGTTTCTCAATGCTATTAATTTATTTTATCAGCATTCATTCCTAAATCTTTAAGGAGCTATTTTTGCTGTTTTGTTTTCTTCTCCTGCTATGCTATTCAGGAACACTGTTGATTGAACCGAAGCCTCAAGAACCTACTAAACACCAGTATGCTTCTTGCTTGATTAGTTAGAGATATGGAGTAACTTCTATATACTTACCTATCCATATCCCTTACCTGTGGTATGGTTTTATAGGTATGACTGGGATGCTGCAACAACAGCAAATTTCCTGCGAAAATATGGCCTTATAGGTAATCCTCATATGTATCCTCTATATTTTTGTTTTCCCACCACTATGTAGTTGCTGGTTGAGATTTAACCTTGGCATATTGTGAAATGATGCTCTGAAGTATCATATGTACAACACGTATTTTAAGCTTAATTTTTTGTACACCTTTTTTACATATCATCTTCCTCTTTCTTGTTCTTCTCTTCCTCTTTCCTCTCTTCACAGTACATGTCATGTAGTAATTTGTTAATGGTGTTTTTGGGAATACTGAAGTTTCTTTAAAACCATGGAGTCGATGCACTATTTCCCTCCAATACGACTCCACTAACATCGTATTCTTGTCATTGGAAACACATTTGCTGTTTATTAGTCGTAACTTGAAGAAAACCTCAGCCTTGTCATTTCAATTCCTGGTTGAGATTTAACCTTGGCATATTGTTAAATGATGCTCTGAAGTATCATATGTACAACACGTATTTTAAGCTTAATTTTTTGTACACCTTTTTTACATATCATCTTCCTCTTTCTTGTTCTTCTCTTCCTCTTTCCTCTCTTCACAGTACATGTCATGTAGTAATTTGTTAATGGTGTTTTTGGGAATACTGAAGTTTCTTTAAAACCATGGAGTCGATGCACTATTTCCCTCCAATACGACTCCACTAACATCGTATTCTTGTCATTGGAAACACATTTGCTGTTTATTAGTCGTAACTTGAAGAAAACCTCAGCCTTGTCATTTCAATTCCTGGTTGAGATTTAACCTTGGCATATTGTGAAATGATGCTCTGAAGTATCATATGTACAACACGTATTTTAAGCTTAATTTTTTGTACACCTTTTTTACATATCATCTTCCTCTTTCTTGTTCTTCTCTTCCTCTTTCCTCTCTTCACAGTACATGTCATGTAGTAATTTGTTAATGGTGTTTTTGGGAATACTGAAGTTTCTTTAAAACCATGGAGTCGATGCACTATTTCCCTCCAATACGACTCCACTAACATCGTATTCTTGTCATTGGAAACACATTTGCTGTTTATTAGTCGTAACTTGAAGAAAACCTCAGCCTTGTCATTTCAATTCCTTTTGCAGGAGAATTTAAACTTAACATTGAGTGCAACCATGCCACTCTATCTGGTCACAGGTACCTCCCACGTTCATCTCACCACTTGAGCTCACGTAGAATAAATTGCACTTTACATTTCACTTTGTCATTGTTCCAACACATACGAAAATGTGAACACTTATGCAAACTTGTTACTTTTGTACCTTGCAGCTGTCATCATGAGCTTGAAACTGCAAGACTCAATGGTTTACTGGGAAACATTGATGCAAACACTGGAGATCCTCAAATTGGTATTTGCTAGCTTTACTTTTCTAACTACATGTGTACATAAGTGTGTGTGTGTCTATATATATATATATATATATATATGTCTATATATATATATATATATGTCTATATATATATATGTGTGTATGTATGTATGTACATATGTACATCAGTGAATATGTGCACACACTTATGTACATATAGACTCGCAATGAAAAAAAAAATGTTGCAAGAATGAAATTTGTAATATGGAGTCTTTATTGTCACAGGATGGGATACAGATGAATTTCTCACAGACATTGCAGAGGCGACTCGAGTTATGCTTACTGTGGTAAAAAATGTATGTGTGAGATAAGTGTATTCATTTTGTAGTTATAAGATTTAAAATTATGATGTAACATGCAATTTCGTATTGGCCAAAGAGGAAAATAACCTTACAATTTCATGAGCTGAATCAGCATCATCTTTCTTTTGTCCCTTTGTGATAGGGAGGATTGGCACCAGGAGGCTTCAACTTTGATGCAAAATTGTCAGTGCCTGTGTTAACATTTTAGTTTTGTCTTGATATATTTGTTATGTTTCAAGGTGGCTGTTTAGTTTCCTTTTATAATGTTTTTTATTTTTTATTTTTTAATCCCACAACTTTTAGACGGAGGGAAAGCACAGATGTCGAGGATTTGTTCATTGCTCATATCAGTGGAATGGATACCCTGGCCCGTGGACTCCGTAATGTCGCCAAGCTTATTGAGGTACTGTGGTCTGTGTGTTTTAAACACTCCTATGGAAATTAGTTTCCACTGCCCCATCCTATAATAGTACTAATTCTCTTCTTTTCTAATTTAACAATTAAGGACGGTTCTCTGGCTGAGCTTGTTCGCAAACGATATGAGAGTTTTGATACAGAGGTTGGGGCCCAGATAGAGGTAACAAGCTTAAACTACTTTGTTTGATCTCTTGGTCCTGAATGGCTTAGATGGCTAATGCATATTGTTAATGCACCTTCCACAGGCTGGTAAGGGTGATTTTGAATATCTTGAGAAGAAGGCCATGGAATGGGGTGAACCAAAAGTTCCTTCTGCCAAGCAGGTAATTTGAAACATTTTTTTTCACTACATTATGTATGAGCATAAGTGTGTGTATGTACATATGTACATAAGTCTACGCCAGTGTCTATATATACGTGTGTGTGTGTGTGGTTACTCTCTTAGTGTAGATGCTGCAGATGCAAATAATTATAAATTATTTGAAAAAAGAGGATATCACATGAACAAAAAATCGAAATTACTCCTGTCTCAAGCTCTGTGCATTCTACGTTCTTACATAATTTGAAAATCTAAAGACTAGTGACCACTGTCTAACATTTAATAGGTGATGCATACAAATAAGTCTATAATACCAAGATGTAGTGTCCTAACTTGTTTTGTCTGATTTAACCTATATGCTTACCCTGGCCTTGGATATAAATACTGAAGTTATGCGCTCTGTTGCAGGAACTTGCGGAGAGGCATTTCCAGTCTGCTTTGTAGACATGTAAAGTAAATAGGAATAAATACCCGCAAGACTGTTCTCTATTTTGTTTTTGTGCGAACAAGGTAATCAGTCCTTGCAACAGTTTAGAGGTACAATTTGGTTAGATCAAGAAGGTATATAATGCTCATCTCGTGGCCATGATATCGTTGAGATATGAGTTTTTGTCATGTTTTAGATAGTTTTAAGGAATGGAGCGTGCTTTTTCTTTGCAGTTTGATGATCTTAGCATTTTCCTAAAGCTTAATATGTCGGTAGCTTGGTAGTTAGTTTAAGAGTTCCGAGTTTCGAAACTCCCTAATTTATTGGCCAACCTACTGAACTTTATGGTATTCAACTCCTAGCTTACATATTGACCTTGGAGGGAGTCTTCCATTTTTAATGTCATCCTACTTAGCAGGGTAAGAAATATCATTCACCCAAACTAATTGGTCATTCAAGTAGTGGCCTTTCTGGTTTCTCCTGAACTTCTGACACATAGCCATATTAAACCCAACACAAGGGTCTTTCTAAATGTACCCAGCAAATTTCTATGTAGACCCAGTAAGTTTTTTATACCCAACAAAATGATAGAATTTCTAATCACACTCTGCAATTTTTACAATACTACCTTTATTATTAATTAAATCTAGAAAAACTCACACCCAGTAAGTCTCACGCCCAAAACTCACACCCAGCAAAATCCACACCCACCAAAACCCCAATTATCTCCCTTGGTTGAGTTACTTATGATGCGTTCCGCGTCAATGAGCGTTGCGCCAAGTTCATTCCCCAACTGAGGAACTAGTCCGGAGCTTCATTAAAGAGGACCGACTAGATGTGGGTTTCAGATAAAAGGAACTGAAAATAGTAAAAGAATTCGACAAGTAGTAACATTCGGTGGTTGTCTGCCGAAATTCTACCAATATTCGGTGTTTATGGCCCGAACAGAGCAGTAAAATTCGGTGGTTGTCGTCCGAATAGTATAGCAATTTTCGGTGGTTGACTGCCGAACGTACCTATTTCATTCGGTGGTAAACTACTGAATATTCTAATTATTTTCGGTGTTTATTGACCGATCGAAGGCAATAAAGTGCAGCAAATTTTTTTTTTTTTATTTCGGTTCTATGATAAACAAAATCAACAAACCTTATTTGACGCCTCCAAAATCATAATTGCAATCACAACTTTGTCTATATCATGTGTATTAAACCCTTGAAGCAATTATAAAGGAAAGTGAAAAATTGCTGAAAGAAACAACATAACAACGTGAACGCAGTGAATTGCTGGGTACAAATACAAAAAAGAGTTCAGACTTTATGGTTATTATCTTTATTTACCGGGCGTGACCATTACTGTCATTTCATATAAAGATATAACTGTATTTTCATGCAAAAATTGATATTTTGGGTCTACATAGAAATTTGCTGGGTACATTTAGAAAGACTCCAACACAATAAATTTGGCTTTTTTTTAAAATTTTTTTTTATATTTTATTTTAGTTTTATATTTTTCTCTCATGTTCTCGTCTTTCTTTGCATCGCTACGTCTCCTCTTCACATGAGAGGAACTGGGTGTGGGAAAGCCATTACTCATCATCTGAGGTTGCGCTGGACAGTTGCGTGGCATCATCAAATTAAAATTACTGTAAACTTAAGTGAAAATCCTAGACCCGAAATTATTCGTACTTGTTGGTTTAGTACGTTTAAATTTCGGGACGAAATTTCTTTAAGGGGGGTGGAATGTGATGCCCCGGAAATTCGTATTTATTTTCCATGGATTTTTCGGAATTTAAATTGTGGTTATTGGACGGTTTCGTGGCTTGTGGGTGGAGCGGAAGTGTTTCGGGCAAATAATTATTCGAAAAGTATGACTTTAGGGGGGTTGCTAAGGTTGACTTTTGATACGTTGAGATTCTCCAAAAACTTCCTTCACGAAAGCTGTAGAGCGCGTCGATACGAGTTCGTGGACATGTGGAATGAGAGAATCGGAGTTCGTATGAGAAAGTTATGGCCATTGGAAGGAATTTCCATTTTGGTATAAATAGAAGTTTCCAAACTTACTATTTTCATTTGTTTCCTTTTCCGGAAACCATCTCCTCTCTCTCTCTTCTCTCTCGGCTGCACCTTCAGAAACAAAATTATCCGACTGACCTGACCCGGACCCGGCCGACCCGACCCGGCTTTTCCGGCGAGCTCCGGCGATCTCTGGCCGTGAATTTTGGTCAGCTGGTTCGTCTCCTCCGTCTGGTCGTCCCTGTGGTGTCCTCTTGCGGCGATTCTCGGTGAAGGAAGTGCAGCAAGGCGGTGCAGTTGAGGATTTCGGACCCGGTCGGAAATCCTTGTTCCGACGTCGGCGGGGCTTCTAGCTGGGCTTGGGGAACTCAGAGCAGCCTCCTTGATCGATCCTTGGTGGTTGTTTGGATCGATTCATGTAAAACTTGGTTCAACTCAGCTTGGATTACTGTTCACAGCTTGTGAGGTAGTTTTCGATCCCTTATGCTTGTTTTCTGACTTCGAGCTAGTTATGAAAGTTCACAAGCATGCTTAGATGAAGAACTTTGATGTTGGAAGTTTTGTGAAATATTGAGTTTTGGCCGGCGGCGGTGCGCCACTGCCTGTGGCGGCGTTCCGGCGGTGTTCCGGCCATGTATGAGATTGTTTCTGGTATTATATGTCTTCTACTCGTCGATACGAGCGTTTTGATATATAATACGCATATGTTGGAGTTCGTATGAAATTGTTATGATTTTTACGGTTTCATACCGGTTGATTTATTCGATCCGTGAGGATCCGAGCTTCCGATCGACTTGTGGTTGGGACGTATCGATCGTGGATGTGTTCCGGAGACTTTGGGAGGTCTCGGATGTGGTTTCGCCTCGATTGGCGCCACTTTGGGGATTTTAGTTCAAAACAGGGGTTTCGAACGTAAATCGTTTGTGAATCGTTACTAAGTTGAACCGTATGTGATTAGGTACTTGGGAAGTATTCTTGGACGGTTGTTTTGTGGTTTGGCTGCTTTGTTCTGTATTGAAGACGCAGCGGGAGTTTCGAGGTGAGTAATCTCACAAGGTTCAATTATGAACAGATTTAATTGGTTGATTTTGATTTGCTTTCGAAATGAACTATAGATGATATTAGTGGCATTTCTGAGTGGATGACTATGTGTGTACATATATATATTATGGGATATATATATATACATATGTATTCATGTTTTGGTGGGTTGTGGATTGATGAAAACAATATGCATGAATTGATGCGTTTTATTGTTTTGGGTTGTGGCTTTTCGGAAAACAAATGGTGGGAAATGGTATTTCTATTGTTTTTTAAAAGTGTTTGAGGAATTGAGAGTCACAGGTTGTGATTTCTCCTTTTGGGTTGATTTAATGTTTTGATCCGACGACCGGTGGTCTGAGGATGTGAGAGTCACAGGTTGTGATTTCTCCTTTTGATTTGATTTAACGTTTTGATCCGACGACCGGTGGTCTGAGGATGTGAGAGTCACAGGTTGTGATTTCTCCTTTTGATTTGTTTTGACATTTGGGGTCCGGTGTGACTCGTTTAATGTTTTGATCTGAGGGTCAGGTTGGCCTAAGGATCCGGGGTTGCAGGTTGCATCCTCAGGCAATGTATATCACAAGGTTGAACCTTGGCCGAGGTGACAGGTTACGATATATTCAGTTAGAGCTCTAGTCTGTCTGCCATGGTACCTCATGGATCTAAGTAGGTTACTTACGATTACTGGGTATGTGTTTTGTCCAGGTTGGACTAAATGAATCATATGCTATTTGTTAGGTTAACGATAGGTATGATTGATGTGCTTATGTATTTTGTCAAGGTTGGACCGATTTGATGTGTTTTGTCCAGGTTGGACCGATTTGATGTGTTTTGTCCAGGTTGGACTGATTTGACGTGTTTTGTCCAGGTTGGACTAAATGAATCATATGCTATTTGTTAGGTTAACGATAGGTATGATTGATGTGCTTATGTATTTTCTCAAGGTTGGACCGATTTGATGTGTTTTGTCCAGGTTGGACCGATTTGATGTATTTTGTCCAGGTTGGACCAATTTGATGTGTTTTGTCCAGGTTGGACTGATTTGACGTGTTTTGTCCAGGTTGGACTAAATGAATCATATGCTATTTGTTAGGTTAACGATAGGTATGATTGATGTGCTTATGTATTTTGTCCAGGTTGGACCGATTTGATGTGTTTTGTCCAGGTTGGACCGATTTGATGTATTTTGTCCAGGTTGGACCAATTTGATGTGTTTTGTCCAGGTTGGACTGATTTGACGTGTTTTGTCCAGGTTGGACTAAATGAATCATATGCTATTTGTTAGGTTAACGATAGGTATGATTGATGTGCTTATGTATTTTGTCCAGGTTAGACCGATTTGATGTGTTTTGTCCAGGTTGGACCGATTTGATGTATTTTGTCCAGGTTGGACCAATTTGATGTGTTTTGTCCAGGTTGGACTGATTTGACGTGTTTTGTCCAGATTGGACTAAATGAATCATATGCTATTTGTTAGGTTAACGATAGGTATGATTGATGTGCTTATGTATTTTGTCCAGGTTGGACCGATTTGATGTGTTTTGTCCACCGATTTGATGTATTTTGTCCAGGTTGGACCAATTTGATGTGTTTTGTCCAGGTTGGACTGATTTGACGTGTTTTGTCCAGGTTGGACCGATTTAATGTGTTTATCCAGGTTGGACTAAAAGAGTCATATGCTATTTGTTAGGTTAACAATAGGTATGATTGATGTGCGTATGTGTTTGTCCAGGTTGGACCGTTTTGATGTGTTTTATCCAGGTTGGATCGATTTATCATATTTGAATTGTTAGGTTAACGATTTATATGATTTTGCCACTGTGTGACTTTTGTGATTTCCTTTTGGGAAAAGAGTATTGTTTTGGGAAGCATGGTATGTTTTCCCTATTCTCGAGTCGAAAGGTTTTCCTCGTGTTTGGCGTGAGTTGTGCGGGCTTTTATCTCGTGATTTGGTGTGAGTTGTTTCGAGTTACTCATACGGGTTTGTTGTGTGACAACCCGGTGCACTATTCAAACGGTGTAGGGGTTAATCTTGCAGGTCAGGGAAATCGTGGCTGAAGCTAAGGTAGCTTGTTGGCAGCAGAACTGGTAGGAAGCAAATTTGATTGGCTTTGCCATTGTTATGACTTCCGCTTTGTAGTAAACTCTGAGGAGCTTTTACGTTTTATCTTGTTGTTGACAATTTAATGCGTAAGCTTATGTAATATATGACTCTGTGGGCAGGTCAATATTAACATAGTGGGTTCAGGGCATCAATATGTATATTGTATAAATGGAAAAAGTTTTCCAGGTATTTGGTATTGATGGCTGAACGTTCACGCATATATAATTATGGGGTTATATATCGATTTTTAATTGTGTTAAAAATCAGGGGCGTGACATAACCCCTTAAATTGATGATTTGCACCTCCTCAAATTAATTTAATGTTTTCCATCCAATAGGCCTCATTATTTGGCCCGCGTATCAAATGGGCCAATGGAGGCCCGCAAGCCTGAAGGATAAAAACCTGGCCCCGCCAGTATAAAAGCCCGCAAAAGGCCCGGCCCGGTGGGTAGAGGGCCGGGCTTGGTTTAGGGGTTTGAAGCCTGGCCCGTAAGCCTGCAAATTAAATACTATACTATGTGTAGCTAATTACGCACACACAGGGCCCTTCAAGTGAGAGATCCCTCTTTTGGACCATTTTAAGGGATTGCTCAATAAATCCACTTTTCGATCACATATTCACATCTTAACCGTTCAGTTTTTAGGTATATATGAGTAGATCATCTTTGCAAATTTTAAGCTAAATTGATAATCATTAAGACATTCATATCTGCGATTTATAATTATGAACACGAACGGTTCAGGTTTGATAGATTCGGTTCGTCCATTGATTAAATCTAGTTCGATACCTTAACGATCATCAATTTTGTTGAAAATTTGTAGAAATGATCTATACATTAGGACATAAAAATTGAACGGTCGAGATGCTGAAATACGATACAAAAGTTGGTGTGTGTGTGTGTATATATAATCTTGCTCTGCTAAGGAGGTCCTTAACTTAGCTTAAGGAACGAATTTCGATATTTTGACCACTTTTCGATCACATATTCACATCTTAACCGTTTAGTTTTTATATCCTAATGTATAGATTACTTCTGCAAATTTTAAGCCAAATTGATAATCGTTAAGGCATCCAAAACTGCAATTTACACAATGAACCGAATTTTTCCAACCTAAACCGTTCGTGTAAATTGCAGTTTTTGATGCCTTAACGATTATCAATTTGGCTGAAAATTTGCAGAAGTGGTCTACTCATATATACCTAAAAGCTGAATGTTTAAGATGTGAATATGCGATCGAAAAGTGGTCAAAAATATGGAAATCCGTTCCTTAAGCTAAGTTAAGGACCTCCTTAGCATAGAAGGCCTGTATGTATATATATATATACACACACACATATATACATATCCTATCCAGAGCGAGGCCTCGCTCTGAAATTAAAGTGCGAGGTTGGAGTTCAGAGTCATTTTTCGGTCTCATATCCACATCTCGACCGTTCAGTTTTTATGTACTAATGTATAGATCATCTCTGCAAAATTTCAGCCAAATTAATGATCTTTAAGGTATCTAACTCAGTTAAATCAATGGACGAACTGAATCTGTCGAACCTGAACCGTACTAGCTTTAAGATAGTTATCAATGCCTTAACGACCATCAATTTGGCTAAAATTTTGCAGAGATGATCTATAGATATGAGACCGAAAAGTAACCCTGAACTCCAACCTCGCACTTTAATTTCAAAGCGAGGCCTCGCTCTGGATAGGATCTATATATATATATATATATATATATGTGTGTGTGTGTGTGTGTGTGTGTGTGTGTGTGTGGTTTAAACTTACCAAGAAACATCAGAAATATGTTGTAATGATCCCATCAATTGAGTTTGTTTCTTATTGAAAAAGGAGTTCTATGTCTCTTACTTCAAGTGCTGCTACATATGAATCATATATGGGATATATACGGTGCCAAAGGCCTTTTTGAGATCAATTTAATTGCTGGAATATTTTTTTTCTGTTAGTTAGATGAGTTGATATATAACCTTTACTAATTTTTTATCAAATGAGTTTTTTTGCATAAATTGTATGTATATTATACTTCAAGAACTTTAATTAACTTATTTGGGTAAAAATTTAATTGTACATTAAATTATTTATTATTTGAAACTGGAGAATATAGGCCCGGCCCGGCCCGGATAAACGAGGGCTACCCGGCCTTGTCCGAAATAGCCCAATTTATATGGACGGGCTTGGATCTTGAGATTTGTAATGAAGCCTAGCCCGGCCTAGCCCGTCATTATGTAAAAATATTATAAGGCCCGGCCCGCCCCAGTCCAAGCCCGCTATGGATGCCGGCCTGGCCCGTTGACGACCCCTACCATCCAAATATGAGGGCTAATATGGTCATGTTTTTATTGTAATTTTATATTTATTTTTTTAAATAATAAAAATAAATGAAAAACAATTTTTTAGAGAGAGATTCAGGTCTTTTTTTTTTTTTAGAATAAATGTCAACTCCATTAATAATAAGAAAGATAACAAAAGACAGATGTAGAAACTACATCATAAATGAAAAGTACGAAAACAAAACATTGAACATAAAATCTAGCAAAGATACGATTGGTTCCAAAATGCATATGAGGACACATCGGGTGTAAACCGTGCGATGTGAAAAGTTACTAATAGTATGAACAACCAGAAAAGGGAAATATTCTATCAAAGTAACTAGTGGTATGACCGACCAAGTAGATTCCTCGTACGTCTTACCCTAAAAATAGAATAATCTTCCACCTATATTACCGATGGTGTGACTGACCACGAAAGGGCAATCTTCTAACAATGTAACTGGTGATGTGACCATCCAAATATCTTTCACATAAAAAATACGCCAAATAGAGATCAATCTTCCAGCAAAGTGACCTATGAACCAAGAAGATGAAAACCAAAAGAAAATCAACCCCAGAGCCCAGATAAAGGCCCAATGCCAAGCCCAAATCCAGGCTCGACCCATAATCCAGATCGAGACCCAGCCCCAAACCCAAATTCGGATATGATATGGATCCTAAATCCGAATATTCGGATCCGACCCGAATCCCAAATCCGGATCTTCGGACTCGTCTACAAGACACCATCTCGCGGCATCTTCAGCCCAGAAAAGCTGCGAACCTTCAGCTCAACACTCGGCGATCTGTCGCCCGCTGCATGCCTCCAGACGCCACCTATATCTGCCTTCCAGGCGCAAAACCACGTCCGCCGTACGCGACCAGGGACGAGGTGCCCTGCCCCCGTTGTTAGCTGACAACCGCCTGACCTGCTCTCCACCGCGTCCACTGCCTGTCCACCACGAGAATCGAAAAGCTAGTCCACCATCAGATCCTCAAGTGGCATCGAGAATCACAGTAGTAACTCCGCCGCAAGGAAGAGAAACAAGGTGAGCAACCTTCCCTGCTACGCCATATCCCCACCGCGCCACCGGAGTCGCCCAAATCCTCCATTTTCATGCAGGAAGTTTCAGAAGCAGACCGCGAGGGCGGCCGCTCTCTACCCTAGTAGAGCGCTAGGTCCCATGGCCTAGGATAATATTTAGTTTTTTTTTTCTCTCCACAACACTGTTAATACAATGAGATTCAGGCCCCTCTATCTACTTATATATTTATTTATTTATTTATTGTACAATTCCATCTACTTATTTACAAATTCATTCGTGACTTTTTTAAAATTCTCATCACCAATGATTTTCAAAACTCTGATCAATGATTTTTAGAGTATCTCCTAAAGGATAATATTTAGGGATTGACAGTTCTCAACTAGTATTTCACTAAAAACCCTAGAAGAGCGACTTCTCTCTCACCCTACTTCGACGGCGCCCATGCCTTTTGCCTAGTCTCCTCTCATTCGCACCCCTTAGTTTCTCCTTCCCTCAGCCTTATGGTCTCCATCGATCGATGCTGTCACGCCGCCCACCGCCTTCTCTAGGCTACTTTCAGGGAGATCCTCATCCACTCCACATCACTACTCGTCTCGACGGACGTGCCATTCAGATCGCGTCCATTCTCCTTGTGAGGGATGGTGGATTGTGTGTCGCTTGGCAGCCTTGGCTGTGTTGGTAGGTTTGCTTAGCTTCCGTCCTCGACCACGACGGGGAAGGCTTCGTGGCCAATCCTGTCTTCTGGGGTGGAAATTTTGGATCAGGGTAGGATTTGCAGGCGCTCTGGTTCTGCAGACACTGGCGGTGTCGTTGGGCTAGTCAAAGGATAGTCGGTGGTTCATCAGCCAAGGTGTGCTGCAGTTGACGGAGTTGAAGAGGCCATCGGAAATGATGGAGATCTGCATCGGGGTACCCTGTTCATGGGTGTCCAGATCAATATGGGTTTGGGCCAAAATCCGAGCCCAGCAATTCCCATGGGTCTGGATTTGGGACCCAGGAGACTTCTATATGGTTACTGGTTAAGTTTTACTACTTGTAATATTTTGGGTGTGCTGCTCTTACTCTTTGGTAAATTGATCATTGCTACATTCTATGAAGAGTCTCAGTACAATCATGCTGTGACTACCACAATTGAGTGCCTTGGCGAGCAGTGTGTTTTAGGCTGGGATGAATTTAGTTTTGATTGGTCTACCAATTCCTTGCATACTCGAATTGCAAATATTGATGATTTGCTCCACAAATCTCAAGGTCATGACAATGGTGTTATTGTTGGTAATTATCTTGAGGAGGCTGGGATTTTATCTTCAGTTTTTGCTAAGTTCTCTATTAGCGCTTTAGAGCAATGTTTTATTGTAAAAGGACAAATTGTTGGTGTAGTACACCTTTTGATTTGTTCTCATTTAGCTCTATGGTCAAGCCGAATTTGGCATTTGTATGCTCCCAATCTCATGTGGGATGCCCTCTTGAGCGATTTCTATCGCTAATTTAATGAATTCTCTTCTTTAAAAAAAAAAACTAGTATTTCACTATTTCTACTCTGCCTCCAATTTTGACTACAAATCCATTAGAAATACCAAGACCTTTCAAAACAGAAGATATCATACTATGCCCATGGCTGTATGATGGAGCTTTAAAATTGTATATTGCTTTTCTTCCCAAAACCTTTCCACAGAAAATATCTTACTAGTCCATGGCTGTATAAAGTGACAAACAAGTGGTGACGAAGATGATTTCAGAATTCAGGCAAAAGGAAAGACAAAGGAAAATGTGGCCCAAAAAAATCAGCACTCATTATAAAATATAAATCTTACTGGGCGTAGTCTATGCTCTCAACTTGAACACTTGCTCTTTGAAAAACAAGTAATACAAGCAATGGCTGACGAAGAACAATCTGCTGGTCTTGAATCACCCGTGATTCCTGTTCTGCCCCAAGAACATGCGTTACAATCAACAAAGGGACGATTCACGAAAGGTGAATTGTTCGGGGAACTGAAGAAGCAGTTATTGTTGGCAGGGCCGCTGGTATCATCAAATTTCTTGTTGTTCGGTATGCAGGTTATTTCAGTCATGTATGTTGGCCATCTTGGGGAGCTATCACTTGCAGGTGCTTCCATGGCCACTTCTTTTGCATCTGTGACTGGTTTGAGCTTGATAGTAAGATGTCTTATCCTTTCATCTTACATAATAAAATAAAGTCTTTTAGTTTCAACTTTGGGAGAGAACAGAGAAAACAGAGCGACCTTGAACCCTCAACGAAATATAATAGACAAGTAGTCTACTTAATTAGTCCTTGCACTTATTTAGTATCCTTATGTATGGACAGTAACTGAAAATCCAATAATCAGTTTCCCCCCCCCCCCTCTCAGTTTAACTATTCCAATATTTGATTTACTACAAATGATACAATTTAGCTTTTTACAAATCTTCCTCACTTTCGGAAAGCCTGTTTAGTCATTTTGATTACTAAAGAAACCATTTGAATGGTTTGTTGAAATGAAAACACTAATTTCTATGTTGTTTCACTTTGCTTGTTCATAGTTACGTGACTAAACAATTGCTTGATATTTGATAAAGGTTTTCTTCAAAAACAAAAGGGTGTTTTGCAAGATAAAAATCGTTGTGTATGGCAATAACAATAGTATCTGTTCTCTTAAATTGGTGAACAGATAGGAATGGGTAGCGCATTAGACACATTTTGTGGGCAGTCGTATGGTGCAAAACAGTATCATATGCTTGGTGTACACATGCAGAGGGCAATGCTTGTTCTTCTGCTGGCCTGCATTCCTCTTGCAACCATATGGTTCAATGCAGGCCACATTCTCAAATTCTTGGGTCAAGATCCAGAAATTGCCGCTGCCACTGGAAACTATGCTCGTTTTCTGATACCTTGCATTTTTGCTTACGCAGTCCAACAATGTCATTCCAGATTCTTGCAAACCCAAAACAATGTGGTTCCTATGATAGCTACCACAGGTATTGCAACACTAGTGCACTTGCTTCTCTGTTGGCTTCTGATATACAAGACCAGCTTGGGATATAGAGGCGCTGCTGTCGCGATCTCTATCTCATATTGGATCAATGCATTACTCTTGGTTGTTTATATCAGAGTTTCTCCTTCTTGTATACACACATGGACTGGATTCTCAAAGGAGGCATTTCATGGAATTCCCAATTTCATAAGACTATCTATTCCTTCAGCTATAATGATCAGGTACTTTTATTTATGTCGCTGTGGTATAACATTGCACCGATTACAGCATTAGAAGCCAGTACCAGATTGTTTGTGCACATCCAAATACATAATTCCTAACCCTTTTTTTTTTTTTTTTTTTTTTTTTATGTATTTGAAGTTCTTAAGTGTTAGTACTTGGTTGGTTGTTTACTGGTTTTATTTCTGCGAGCAGCCTAGAAATCTGGTCATTTGAAATGATGGTTCCCTTATCCGGTTTTCTTCCAAATCCACAGCTTGAAACCTCAGTGCTGTCAATCAGGTGTGAGTTTTTACATTAACTTGAATGACTAATTGAAATAGATACAACTCTGATAGTAGTTAACTAACAGTGAATTTGTCACATGTTTTCACTTTTCAGCCTTAACACATCCTCCATGATATACATGATTCCTCTTGCATTCGCCGGTGCAGCAAGGTTTGTCTAATGCATGTCTCTCTTGTGCATAGTTGTCTGAACAGTTCTTTCCTGGTCTTTATATCCATAAATTGTGTCGTAGCACAAGAGTTTCAAATCAATTGGGTGCCGGGCAACCACGACTAGCTCGTCTAGCAGTAGGTGTTGCACTATGCATTGTTGTTACTGAAGGTATTGTGGCTGCTGCAATACTGATATTGGGTCGAAAAGTTTGGGGCTACTGTTACAGCAGTGAAAAGGAAGTTGTCAGTTATGTTGGGCAAATGCTTATTTTGGTTGCGGTATCCCACTTTTTTGATGGACTTCAATCTGTGCTTTCAGGTTTTTTCCCATTTTGCTTAATTAATTCCTGGTCTCATAAAAAACCATTTCTAACTGAATTATCTGGTTTTGAATTTATAGCGTCCTCTGAGTTCATTAGGAATTTTACTTTCAAAATCAAGTCCTATCTACTCAATGTGAAATTCTTTTTGATGAAAAGACTCTAAAACTAATTTACAAATTCAGGCATCATAAGAGGAAGTGGACAGCAGAAGATTGGAGCATATGTAAATCTGGGAGCTTATTATCTTATGGGAATCCCTACTGCATTATTATTAGCATTTGTATTCCACATTGGAGGAAAGGTGACGCCAAATCCTTTCACTGTTTGTCTTAAAATTTTAATCTGTTAAGTTTCTTAATCCTTCTTGGAGGGAATATAACACTACTCAAATCATACCAAGACAAACTAATATGTTCTTTTATAGGGTCTTTGGATGGGAATCATTGTTGCGCTATTTGTGCAAGCACTGTCTCTTGCAATCATAATCTTATTCACAGACTGGGAGAAAGAAGTAAACTACTTTCATATGGTGTTTCATTTGTCAACCTCTATTACAATAATCTCATGCTCTTTTTATTTTATTTTTTTATTATTCGTTTTGTAGGTGAAGAAAGCTTCTGATAGGGTATACAACACACCAACCGCGTCTAATGCATCATCCGTAAGCTGATGTTGAAGAGGAATGGTTAAGTCTATTATTAGAAAAGAAGTGGAAAGCTTATTCAGTCCTTAACCGATCGAGTACACTACTATTTCGTCTTTCGAACGCATCTAAGAAACAGCGGGAGAAAAGTCTAATTAAAATGATATAGCATATGATTTTGAAGTCATGTTATGCCAGTTTGGTCATATGGTGTACGTTCATATCATTTCTCCAATTATCGTTGCTTAATTTACACAACACTGTAAACTGGGTATAGTACAGCTATCTAATTACTTATTGGAAATTTTACAACTTTTAATATTTCTAAGAGTTCCTTACCATTTTGAATGGTTCAAATTTTCGAAGACAAATCAAATTGTAATGAATCTTAGCTTACAGCAACTTGTACAAATAATACTAAATTAATATGATACAATAGTCTACAACTCTACATCACCGATATGTGGTTCTCCTATTCTCATGTGCTTAATTGGAAGATAACTGTTAATTGCGGAACTGAACAAGTGCTTTATGGATCCCAGAATTCACTATTGCTTCATAATTTGCTTGTATTATGCTCTCTTTGTAATATCCAAGGACTCCCAAATCGCATTTGTACATGCATTGATTGGAGGTTTTCGAGATAATTTCAAATGATATTATGAACTTCCTTGTCCTTCCACTAGCACAATCTGAACAAGTTAACCAAATTCGCTAGGGAAATGACGATAATTGACAGGACCCGCCCCAGATTTAACCCTGAAATCCGAAGTGGCCCTGCGGGGCCCACTTTAGAAGAGATTCTACCAAAAATTTGGCGGAACTTCCCCTAAAAGTAGGCTACCCAAAACCTGTAGGAAAACATTTACACTTCTAAATCATCCATCCTTAATCTTCTGGAGCCATCTGCTCCCCAAATCACAACTCCAATTTCACAAATATCAGTCTCAACCCAAAAACAATATTAATCCCATAGGTTATCAGAGCAATACTAATCCACTAGGTAACAAAGAAAACAAAAATAGAATGAGTACGCGGATGCAATGCTGTTGGCTATGCCTCGACTCCATGTACGCCCGACCTCAACTAATTTCGCCTGCAAACTGGGCATTTGAAACCGAAGGGCCCAGGGGAAAAGTATTGAAAAACACGTTAGCGTGAGTGGACAAAAATAAACAAATTAAAACCAAATGTATTTCATACTTTCCCACATTTATTTCTTTAAAAATCCCGATGCATGCAACAATTTAAAGAAACACAACTTTAGTTCAGCTAAAAAAAAAACCGACTAGCCCCGCTAGCCACAACCAAGCAAAGAGGAAAGAACTCTGATACTCAAGAAAATAAGACCAGCCCCGCTGGTTAAGGGAATCGGACTAGACCCCGCTAGCCCATCAATAATATAATGAGTAGGGGAAGATGATAGCCATACGAATAAGCCACTCAGGCTTGGGTGATAGCCTCCCAGGCTAAAGAACTCCCATAACTCCCGTAATATACCCTTACGCCACTAAGTGTAGCGATAGGATACTGGGCTACAGAATTACTGTCACAGAGACAGTAACCTGCGCCACAAAGGCGGAAGGGCTACGGTGATCCCATCACCGCACCACAAAGGCGGAAAATCAATGCTAGCATGATAAAATCACCCCTCAGTATGGCACAGGGAAACATAACCGAAAATCCAGTAAATCCAAAAATACATAAGGCTTCCCCATCTCTCGCAAATGCATTTCCAACGACGTGTCCCACACGCCAAGAGTATCATCATGATTCGAAACAAAACCAATTCCAAAATCATCATCGAGGCATTCCCAATGCCAAAACCGAAAGTCGATAAACAACCAAGAAATAATTCCATCGAAATCTCATTTCGAAAATCTTTCAGAGATCTCAAATCGGTGAATGAAAAATAAATATGAAATTTCGGAAATCACCTCGGAAAAGAATTCATTGAAAATCACAATATCAGAATTTCAAATAATAATTATAATCAATTTCTGAAAATCAATTCATATTCTCAAAAACAACTCATAAATCCAAATCCAAGCATAATAAGTTCATATCCGAAACTCATGAAAAATCAATGTCAAATTATAATCCAAGACAAGATATCATGCTCGATAAATAAAACGATAATTAAATAAACCAATAATTTCAAAATAAATGCATGCATCATTTACTTAAAAACAAAAGTCCACTCACAGTACTATTGGGCGACCACGCAAACGAGTTCCTTCATTTAACTGTAGCTCGCGGCATTGCCCTGTACACAATTATATTTCCGTAAACGACAATCCGATAAAATAATTACGAACCTAAACGAAACCCGAAAATCCCTATCTCCATTACTTCTCAAATTCAACCCAAATCTCTTCCACAACACTAATTCCTCAATTTATATATCCCACAACGAAAACGAAGGAAATCCGACGGCCGGATTTCCCACAATTCAATCACAAAACTTCAAACTTCGGAAATTCACAAATAATTCCAAACCCCTCCAAAATTCACCAAACTTCACATACAAGCTCTACAACAATTCTACAATTTAATGGGCTAAAAACATAAATTAAAACACTGCCCTACACGCCTCCACGCGCCACCAACAGTGGAAGCGCGTGGGCCCCACGCGCCGGCGGCAACCACCTCTGATGGCCACCAAAATTTGGCAGCACCATCTACTCAACAAAGCCAACCTCTTTCTCAACTACAACAAGTTCCAATTTTACCTGGAAGAGCTCCAATTTGGCCGGTGAAAATTTTCCAGAAATTCCAAGAACCCTAGAAATTGAAATTGTTAATTCGACCTCTACACTACAAATTGAAATGAAAGACGTTAGGGGAAATGATCTATGTCAAAAACCGAACCTTCGAAGCCAATTTGGTGGCCGGAGACTGCCGGAATAGGAAAATATCGGCGTTGACTCAAAACTGCTACAGTGACCGTCCTCTTCTTCTCGTTGCTGCACCTTCCACAGTTCATATTAAGCTACGAAACGAACCCAGAAATGAAGAGAAGGAAGAGAGCTTTCCAACGACATCTTACACGTCAAAATCCGTCGCCGGATGGAGGAGTTATGCCCGGAAGAAGGTGAAGAGGTCGGAGAGGAAGAGAGAATCGGGGACAGGCTCGGTAAGTTTCCGAAAATGGAAACTTACCACAGTAACTCGGCTATTTATAGAAACTTAGGGAAATTCGTCCAAACAGTGTCTGAACTTTTCCAGACTATTAATTTTCATACCTATACTTTGAAAAATGTCATAATGGTACCTGAAGTTTTGGCCCCGACCTAATTTCTGTACCTAGCAACAGTAAAGTCGTCAAGGGTGTTAAATTTTGAGGGGTAAATCTGGAACTTCAGGTATTCTCAAGGGAAAATCTTCTAAACAGTGTCTGAACTTTTCCAGACTATTAATTTTCATACCTATACTTTGAAAAATATCAAAATGGTACCTGACGATTTAAGCCTGACCCAATATTCATACCTAGGAACAGTAAAACGGTTGACTCCGTTGAACAGTACCAGAAAAGTATGCCAATAACTACCATGCCCAATACGAGATTCAAATACCAATATCAACATGGTATACCTAGATCTAAATATTCATATACCCGTATCCAGAAGAACTCAGGAAGATACGCGTACGATGCCAGACCACCGCCAACAGCCGTGCTCAGACCCATACTTGATCGGAACCCGACCTTCATCTACATCGACGACCTGAATTCGGAATCGTCCTCCGACACCCCAGAACCTGACTTAGGGTCCCGCGTCAAGGCTTTCTAGCAGATTGCCCAAACTACGACATCCCGTTTTGACAGAGATCGGAATCGCTTCGCCATTCCATTTCCGACAGAGATCGGACCCAGACTTGACCCAAAGTGGAATTACCAAAATTTCAGATTCCTTTGTTATTAGACTCGTCGGATTCCAACCTAAAGCATTGAAATTTCCTTGTGCATCCACCCAAATAATCTCCATGATTCCAATTATCTGGTGAACTAGGCTTAAAACCGAGCAAACACTTGCAAACCAAACCATTTTTGCTGTTATAGCTACCAAAATTTCCACATGCATCTACCTAATCACGACTTTTCTTTCCTTCTTCTCTGTTGTCTTCTCCCAAACCCATCAAAAAAAGAAAAATTGAAATTGATTTCAGCTGCAAATAATTGAATTTGATTTTTTGGATTGTGGGTTTTGGGATTTTTGATTGAAATCGAAGCAGAGAAGATGCTGGAGAAGATCGCGTTGCCGGCGAAGCCATCACTGAGAGGGAATAATTGGGTGGTTGACGCCTCACATTGTGGATTCGATCTGTACTAGCGAATTCCAACATATCTTCTAGTACCAGAGCTTCTGTTAGGAGTAAAGAACCCGAGTTCAATTTTTTCTCCTGATAGAAAACTGAGGTAGGTAGCTGAGTTCTGCGGCTCTCAACTGCTTTGGAATCAACTCCCATATTCGAAGTTGCGATCGGATCATACATCTATAGATGTAAGACGAAGACCTTTGACTTCGAGGTCTGGGGGGCAATGTTTGAACCCAACGGTAGTTATTGGCATACTTTTCTGGTACTGTTCAACGGAGTCAACGGTTTTACTGTTCCTGGGTATGAATATTGGGTCGGGCTTAAATCGTCAGGTACCATTTTGATATTTTTCAAAGTATAGGTATGAAAATTAATAGTCTGGAAAAGTTCAGACACTGTTTGGAAGATTTTCTCTTGAGAATACCTGAAGTTCCAGATTTACCCCTCAAAATTTAACGCCGTTGACGACTTTACTGTTGCTAGGTACGGAAATTGGGTCGGGGCCAAAACTTCAGGTACCATTATGACATTTTTCAAAGTATAGGTATGAAAATTAATAGTCTGGAAAAGTTCAGACACTGTTTGGACGAATTTCCCTAGAAACTTATTATGAACAGTAACTTTAGTATTTTGGCCATAACTTTCGTATACGAACTCCGATTTTTACATACCACATATGCACGCGCTCGGTTTAACGTCCTCTACAACTTCCATGAAGAACATTTTCTCAAATTTTGACCCGAACAAAAAGTCATATTTTATGGCCCCCTAAAAGTACTGAAACGACAGTAAAAGTGATAGTAAATGTCGTTTACCGTCCTAATGATTAGTAAACCGGTAAATTAAGATACGGGATGTTACATTCTCCCCTACTTATAAAAATTTCGCCCTCGAAATTTCATGCTGGTTAGAAAGAAAGAACACACCAATTGATTCAAAATACCACAATCTCAAAACTTACCAACTCTAACTTAGATTAAGCTTTCCTTTTCGCAACCTCAAATCAACAACCACAGAAACTCTTATGATCCCCACTACAAAAGCAATGAAGACATGCCTATAATCCAAAATTATCAACGTCCAAAGTCGATTCACTTGTCTTGTTAAACCATGTAGCACCATAAACTCGCAAGTACATGAATTCCGGTGTAAAAGAAAATTCATTTCAATGGTTAGCTCAGATAACACATGGTATTAACGTCACAAATCACCCTGTTAAAATTATAGCATTCATAACCTTCTCACAAAAGTCGCTTAGTGAAAATCCAACCCATTTACCAACAACATTGTGATAACCATGCCACAAGATGGTCACTGCTAATCAACAATTCCAAAAGACATCACTTCCTTAGCTACCACAAGACAGCACTTCCTTGTTTGTGCTTAAGTTCCTAATCGAATGTCGTTCACGTAAAGGTCCCATAGTTGTCAAACATATAAAGGTCGACCTCAAACGAACCTATAAGTTCTTAATCAAGTAGATTATGGGGCCACTACACTTCCACTGCGCTACTCTGATATCTGACTAAAATCATTAGTCCAGCCTTGAGATGACGTTCCGAGCCGACTAAGAAAACTCATTTGATAGCTACCTTACTGGCCACACATATAACACCTCACTCAAAAACTTTTATAAATACGATAATGTGGAAAAACTTTTCTAAATCAAATGTGTCACAAGAAATTTACTATTTACAAATGCCTCCGATCAAAACTGCTAATAATTCTTACAAGTTAGTACTCGCTTAACTACCATGTCATGTACCACATCCTCAAAAATCCAGTGCAAGCAAGAATTATAACTACTAACTCTACTCCAGCTCAACGAATCATATCTGGAAGAAGATGCATCACACTCAAGTTGTTCTTAGCCGAAGCTACACTTCTTTAATAGTCATAGATCTAAAATCTAGTTGAATCCATGTCGTTCTCGTTGATCTCTGTTGCCCCAATTGATATTCTTAATCCATATACCAATGTAATTCTCACAACCGAAAACACCACTATCCGTATTATTAAATACTTGATTGGAATTCTGATCAAACTCAAATAAAATAACTTCCTTAGATAATTAGAAAAACTCTCTCTCATAACTGCTCCACCAGTCCCAAGTAGAACATTTCCAACCATCTGTCCGACATCACCTCATAACAATTCTACTACAGGTATGACATTATAGAAAAGTTCTAAATTCTGTATGTGTCAAATCCTCTAATGGACACATACCTCTAATGGACTATGATGCATCAAACAACACTAGAAATTGTTCCAAATCTGATCCAAAATCTGACCAGCAGGAAAGAAATTCAACATTTGAAAAGAAAAATCCTCAAGCCGGAATCTGGTCAGAGGCAACAATCCCCACAAAATTCACAGCATCCCTTGTTGACTCAACAGTTCTAAAGTATAAATATACCCTCAAGCATTACCAAAAAGTCTTATCCACTACTAAGCAAAAATTTGCAAAAACTCTTTTGCTCAAAACAACTTGGAGAGAAAGTCGAATAATAGGCCAAATGGAAAAGCTCAAAGTCAATTAATTAAACAAATAACACTTTGCGTACCACAGAAACGAAAATCTAATTCTCAAGACAAGAAAATGAGATATCAAAGAAGTTCATTATCTGATGTTACAAGAATCACCAAAAATCAGTCATGTCAAACAACGTTGAACTTGCAAGGACTAGAATATAGTCAACTCTCCTTATTTAACTTAAGGCCAATGCTGATAACGGACGACGGTCCTTACCGAAAAGAGGATAAGATAACCACGAATCCACTCCTCGAGCGACGCTTAACTTATAAAATTTCAGCTACAACAAGAATTCCTATGACTTTCCTGTGCTAACCAAAATTGTACCAAAAACTTTCTAAATCTTCTCATCAAGAATTAATCCAATAACATAACTCAATCATAGTAGCTCAACAATTAGTACTTAAATATCCATTGAACCCTTGATAGAACATAAGCCCAATCAATTTATTCCAACTCAACTCCTACTTCCTGTTCAAGTCGTCTTACCTTTAGATAAGTGGTGACCGGATTTCATTCATACCAACAACTTCCTATACATTTCCAATTAAAGGTCACCACGGTGGCAAAGTTCGCTCAATTCCTCCCAAGGAATCCATTACGTATATTCGATTCAAGCAATAATCAATCCCCCAAGGTAGCTAACACAATTCACAAGATCTTTCCTGAACAATCCTTTATATATATATCATAGGAGACCCGTCCAACATCTTGTAGCACACCAAGCGATATTCGGATCCGAATGTGGTCCCACCACAATAATGATCCAATTTCCTCAAAGTAATCAACACTAAAGTGCATCACTTAAAGTATGCTACAATACCTTCCACCCAAAATAACAAGAGTCCTGGTCAAACCTTGACTTAAAATATTTCCGGAACTAACTGAAAACTTATTTCCTTAAAGTTATTCCACCAACCGCTAATATCATATCACAACCCATCCGTCAGGCAAAACTTCCACCAAGAGCCTAACACAATTCAACCTTCAAGGCTCCATAATTCAAAACTCGAATCAAATTCCATATCACATAGTAATTCCGTTCGAACTTCTATGGACACCCAACAAGGTCATTACCGCTATTCCCCAAACTTATGTGTAACTGTTTCACTCAAAAGCGGATAACCAAGGACACCCATTTGCATAATATCACATACGAAGAGTTGATTCCAACTCTCCCAATTATTTACCGACCAAAACAGTAACTCTATTATAAAACCTTAAGCATTCTACCAATTTCTAGAACTTCAAACACATAACTATAAAAACCCACTCATGTTCATCTCCCTACTCGATACCATCCAAGACTCAGGTAGACAAAACTATAAGTTGTGGTATCTAAAGTCAATTTCTTTTATTCCGAGCAAAACTATGCTCATACACCCTGGTTAGGTCAACGACCCAAATCGACAATTTTTAAAAAATTTCATTCTATTTAAAATTCTCATTTACTGTTATCTCTTCCCACTTACCAACATCAGTGACCATAGCCACTTGAAAACACAGCCTCTAGACATAACAACCCAGGACATCTCTTCAATTTTCTCTGTTGTCTACCTGAGAGTGATGCGTAATGATGCCGACATAAGGTGTCCAGTTGAGATACATTCCAATGTGGATTCTCTATAAATGATTTCCAACAATGAGATTCACAAAGAATCTCCATCGAATTCCAGTAATATTCCTCATGTCGCTCACAGAGCCGATCGTATCAAGTAACACATTCTCCAAAACTCAATTCAATGTTAGAACCATCATTATTACTAATTTCAATTCTCCAAAACCGGATTCTAAAACAGTTATAATACTCAGAGACAGCCCAAAACAATGGTCGTTCATCTCTACCAATAAAGTACAAAATAAAACTCCGGTCTCGCACCTTAACCATGCCCCAACAACTTGTCGGCATCGAGGAAGGGATAACCATAACATTTCCTCGAATCACATTTCATAGCACAACTCGAATCTGTAGAGTAGCCTTACTCTACCAATACCAGGGAAAGGTGCATATGTAAGGAGACCAATACGCAGCGGAATTTCTAAGAGGTCGGCGTACAAGAGGCATAGCACCAGAAGAAAACCAACTAGCTTTGTACCTTACACACTTGATGAATACCACAGTACCGAAGAGTACACGATGGGGAACCGCTGCAGTCGGGCCATCACTCGAGAGGTACTGGGCAACACCAAGCATATAAGGTAACAGAATAGAAACGAGTCTACAGAACCTAACAACCTAATGCTCTGATACCAACTGACAGGACCCGCCCCAGATTTAACCCTGAAATTCGAAGTGGCCCTGCGGGGCCCACTTTAGAAGAGATTCTACCAAAAATTTGGCGGAACTTCCCCTAAAAGTAGGCTACCCAAAACCTGTAGGAAAACATTTACACTTCTAAATCATCCATCCTTAATCTTCTGGAGCCATCTACTCCCCAAATCACAACTCCAATTTCACAAATATCAGTCTCAACCCAAAAACAATATTAATCCCATAGGTTATCAGAGCAATACTAATCCACTAGGTAACAAAGAAAACAAAAATAGAATGAGTACGCGGATGCAATGCTGTTGGCTATGCCTCGACTCCATGTACGCCCGACCTCAACTAATTTCGCCTGCAAACTGGGCATTTGAAACCGAAGGGCCCAGGGGAAAAGTATTGAAAAACACGTTAGCGTGAGTGGACAAAAATAAACAAATTAAAACCAAATGTATTTCATACTTTCCCACATTTATTTCTTTAAAAATCCCGATGCATGCAATAATTTAAAGAAACACAACTTTAGTTCAGCTAAAAAAAAAACCGATTAGCCCCGCTAGCCACAACCAAGCAAAGAGGAAAGAACTCTGATACTCAAGAAAATAAGACCAGCCCCGCTGGTTAAGGGAATCGGACTAGACCCCGCTAGCCCAGCAATAATATAATGAGTAGGGGAAGATGATAGCCATACGAATAAGCCACTCAGGCTTGGGTGATAGCCTCCCAGGCTAAAGAACTCCCATAACTCCCGTAATATACCCTTACGCCACTAAGTGTAGCGATAGGATACTGGGCTACAGAATTACTGTCACAGAGACAGTAACCTGCGCCACAAAGGCGGAAGGGCTACGGTGATCCCATCACCGCGCCACAAAGGCGGAAAATCAATGCTAGCATGATAAAATCACCCCTCAGTATGGCACAGGGAAACATGACCGAAAATCCAGTAAATCCAAAAATACATAAGGCTTCCCCATCTCTCGCAAATGCATTTCCAACGACGTGTCCCACACGCCAAGAGTATCATCATGATTCGAAACAAAACCAATTCCAAAATCATCATCGAGGCATTCCCAATGCCAAAACCGAAAGTCGATAAACAACCAAGAAATAATTCCATCGAAATCTCATTTCGAAAATCTTTCAGAGATCTCAAATCGGTGAATGAAAAATAAATATGAAATTTCGGAAATCACCTCGGAAAAGAATTCATTGAAAATCACAATATCAGAATTTCAAATAATAATTATAATCAATTTCTGAAAATCAATTCATATTCTCAAAAACAACTCATAAATCCAAATCCAAGCATAATAAGTTCATATCCGAAACTCATGAAAAATCAATGTCAAATTATAATCCAAGACAAGATATCATGCTCGATAAATAAAACGATAATTAAATAAACCAATAATTTCAAAATAAATGCATGCATCATTTACTTAAAAACAAAAGTCCACTCACAGTACTATTGGGCGACCACGCAAACGAGTTCCTTCATTTAACTGTAGCTCGCGGCATTGCCCTGTACACAATTATATTTCCGTAAACGACAATCCGATAAATTAATTACGAACCTAAACGAAACCCGAAAATCCCTATCTCCATTACTTCTCAAATTCAACCCAAATCTCTTCCACAACACTAATTCCTCAATTTATATATCCCACAACGAAAACGAAGGAAATCCGACGGCCGGATTTCCCACAATTCAATCACAAAACTTCAAACTTCGGAAATTCACAAATAATTCCAAACCCCTCCAAAATTCACCAAACTTCACATACAAGCTCTACAACAATTCTACAATTTAATGGGCTAAAAACAGAAATTAAAACACTGCCCTACACGCCTCCACGCGCCACCAACAGTGGAAGCGCGTGGGCCCCACGCGCCGGCGGCAACCACCTCTGATGGCCACCAAAATTTGGCAGCACCATCTACTCAACAAAGCCAACCTCTTTCTCAACTACAACAAGTTCCAATTTTACCTGGAAGAGCTCCAATTTGGCCGGTGAAAAGTTTCCAGAAATTCCAAGAACCCTAGAAATTGAAATTGTTAATTCGACCTCTACACTACAAATTGAAATGAAAGACGTTAGGGGAAATGATCTATGTCAAAAACCGAACCTTCGAAGCCAATTTGGTGGCCGGAGACTGCCGGAATCGGAAAATATCGGCGTTGACTCAAAACTGCTACAGTGACCGTCCTCTTCTTCTCGTTGCTGCACCTTCCACAGTTCATATTAAGCTACGAAACGAACCCAGAAATGAAGAGAAGGAAGAGAGCTTTCCAACGACATCTTACACGTCAAAATCCGTCGCCGGATGGAGGAGTTATGCCCGGAAGAAGGTGAAGAGGTCGGAGAGGAAGAGAGAATCGGGGACAGGCTCGGTAAGTTTCCGAAAATGGAAACTTACCACAGTAACTCGGCTATTTATAGAAACTTATTATGAACAGTAACTTTAGTATTTTGGCCATAACTTTCGTATACGAACTCCGATTTTTACATACCACATATGCACGCGCTCGGTTTAACGTCCTCTACAACTTCCATGAAGAACATTTTCTCAAATTTTGACCCGAACAAAAAGTCATATTTTATGGCCCCCTAAAAGTACTGAAACGACAGTAAAAGTGATAGTAAATGTCGTTTACCGTCCTAATGATTAGTAAACCGGTAAATTAAGATACGGGATGTTACAATAACAATGAATAAAAAAACTCTTAGTAGTCCTATACTTAACATGTAGTTTTGTAGGTGAGGAAATGCAGTGTGAAGTATGAATATACTCTCCTAGTCTGATTCATTATGTAATTGTCCAGGTTTTAGTTTTGGTCTTTGCAAGCTGATTGGTTAAGTACCTGTATAGTTATCTAAGCTCAAGAAGCCAGATTGAGGTCTTTATTCGTTCCTTTAATTGTTAGCGTGAGTGATGGTGTAACATTAGGAATATAATATATTGTAATTATATCGTAGTTAGTACTTACCTATTCTATGTATGGCAGAGAATAGAGATGTAAGTCAAGTGTATTTCTATAATCCTCTTTATATACCTCCACTGTGAGATGAATCAAATATCAGAAAAATTCATTCTCTCAATCTCGTTATTTCTGACTTGATATCAGAGCAAAGATCGGAAAGGACTTTGTCTCTTTATTTTTTAATTTCAGTTTTTTCAAATTTGAGGAGTTAGAACCCCATTGTTAGGGTTTCTCACCTCTTAACGATGTTACTATCTTCGTCGTTTGTTTGCATCCTAGGCGTCCGTCAAAGAACGACCAGTGTCTTCTTGTTTGACTTCGGTGGCATCATCTCCAGAGTGGGTTCGTATCAGTTCCGGCATCAGACCCAATCCCCGATTACCTTCTGCTTCAGATCCGGCATCAAACCAGATCACCTCCTTCTGCTTCAGATCCGGCATCAAACCAGATCACCTCCTTCTGCTTCAGATCCGGCATCAAACCTGATCACCTCCTTCTGCAAACAGATCCAGCATCAGACCAGATCACCATCAGTTTCCCCGTCGCCCAGACTTTTTGCACGCCCAGACCCCTCAGCCTTCGCTCCACATCACCGCATTCCGTCGCCCAGCTCTCCAATTCGGTCCCTCTCAGCCCTGTCACATGCTCAGACCCATCATCACTCTGTTCGATCTTTCTCAGGTGACCAACCCGAATACCAAGTAACCAGTGCAAGAGCTTCACTTGCTTCTCAGGTGACCAACCCGTACAGTTCTCTTTTCTGAAAAAAAAAAAAAAAATTTTAAAAAATCTATATATATAGCACGTTGGGTTATTGTTACTTTTGGAATCTCCTATTCTTTTATTCCGCTGCATACTCTGTGTTTTTGTGATTGTGCTGCTGTATTGTTGCGATGGGTGGTGATGAAAGTGAAGGTCAAAGTTCCAAGATCATTGAGGTCCAAAAGGTTGAGGTTTCTGTCCGAAGTTCAGACGGTGGTTCTTTTAGGGGTACAAAACTCAATGGTACCAATTTTTGAACATGGAAGAAGATTATGTATGTCCATGTTAGTGGCATACATAAGATGGGGCATGTAATTGGAGCAACTAAAGCTCCTACACTAAGTGGGAGGATGATGATGGATTTGTGATGGCAATCTTGTTCAAAGCCATGACTGAAGATGTGCTACAGTTGGTGGAAGAATGTGAGACTGCTGAAGCAATATGGAAGACATTGGGGGATCTATATACAAATGAGTCTGATTTTATACAGGTTCATGAATTGATGTGCAAAGCTGCTAGTATGCAACCGAATGGGCAACCAATAGCTATGTATTTCACCAAGCTGAAGAATGTATGGGCTGAAATTGATCAGAAGCGTCCTTGCAAGATCAAGAATAAGGAAGATCTTGTGTGGTACCAGAAGGAGAAGGAACTTGAAAAGGTTCACGTATTCTTGAGAGGGCTTGATGAGAAGCATAGCAGTGCCAAGGAAGAATTGCTCAGAATGACAGACCCTCCTAGTCTAAACACAACTTTTACATATGTACATACATGTACATTTGCAAGCATAATTAGCTATAATAAGCCACGCTCATTGTACCGCCAGAGGTACCAACTACCGTCAAAGGAGTGACCCACGGATAGGCAGCCAGGCGGGCTACGGCCTGAGCACAAGAATACCCCGGGATCACCGCTGACGCGCCGCCACGCGCTGTGCCAAGACGGCATCAGAAGCTACTGAAACTGGGAACTGAAGCACTTCAGTCCCACATCGAAAACAAGGAGAAGATCGGACCTCTCCTCACCTATAAAAGGTCCTCTTCTCTCTTCATTAAATTACGCATTAACTACTCATTTATTATTGTGCTGCCTATATGTATCAACTGACTTAGGCATCGGAGAAGTGAAGACCGCCCAACGCGGTCTCCCTCTGACGCCCTGTCTTTCATTTGGTAGCCAGCGAAGATCATCAAGTATACAGAGTAGCGGTCCACCCACCGGACCTGCGTTAAACGGAGGTTTGGCTACCGCCAGACTTTGAGCATTAACATTGGCGCCGTCTGTGGGAACCCTTGAACAAAAGGTCATCCCATCACAACTACCATGACTAGCGGTAGCGGGGGAAACGCTGAGGAGCAGGCAGACCAATCCGCCATCCCCCAACCCTCCAATCCAGCGGTAGGTGTTAACCGCGCACTATTCACCACCCCGGCCAACCCCGGCGGTGAGGCAAATCCAAGCAGCAGCCGCCCACCAGGCCAGGACCTCGCCGCCATGTACGAGCTGGCACTGGCGGACCTTCACAAGGCAAACAGAGAGCGTGAAGAGGAGCGCAGAGAGAAAACTGAGGCCCAAAAACAGGTGGCTACGCTGATGTCACGTTGTGATGACCTGAAAAGGACGTTGGAAAGAACCGCCAATCCAGCGCAAAGCGAGCATTCACACAGCACCATGCGTAGTCAGCCCAACACTGGCACATTGGCACCAGGACCAGTCATACAGATGCAGGTTCCGCTGGACCCACCTGAACTATTGGGGATGGGACCACCGCCCATCCCCCAGCTCATGTTGGAGCAGGAGGCAGAGTCGGTACCGCGCACCAACCGCTCGGAAGCTAGGGCAAGAACTGAGGGCAATCCGCCTGCGCCAAGGCGTAGGCAGGCCCAGCGGAGTACATATGCCGGATCCGCCGGCGACGCAACAGCCCAAATTCTGGAGAGGATGCAACAGTTGGAACAGAGGTTGGTACGGGCGGAGTCGGGCGCCCCGGCGCCAACTCAAAGCCCACTTTTCACGTCCAGACCAGGGCCCTTCACCGCTGCAATTCTGCAAGCTATCAGACCTGCGTACGCAAAAACTCCAAAGATGTCACATTACAGCGGTACGACCGACCCCTTCGTCCACATGGACACCTTCAAGAAGGTCACCAACAACAAGGGATTTGACGACCCCACCCTGTGCCACTTGTTCAGCGAAACACTGGACGGAGAGGCAATGAATTGGTTCTTCGAATGTCCGCCAGGATCCATTGACTCATTCCACGCACTATCACATACCTTCCTCTCCCGGTTCATCTTATTGTCCGCCGGACATCATAACACAAGTCAGCTGTTCAGCGTCAAGCAGGGAGAAAACGAATCACTAAAGGCATTCGTCACAAGGTGGCGAGCGGCAGCATCTCAGTGCCGCGATCTAGACAAATCGATGGCATCGGCGGCCTTCAAGCAAGGACTCCTCAAGGGGCCGTTCCTCTATCACCTCAACTACAACCATCCAAACGCGGCATATGACCATATCATGAGTGAGGCGGTCATTCACGCCCAGGCGGAATTCATTACATATGGAGAAGCCCCACCGCCACCGGCAACGCCAGCAAAGACAACACAGCCCACCTCCAGTCATCATGAGACCGTTAATAAAGCACCCACCGCACCGCCAACTGACAAGAAAAGGGAATGGCCACAGGGCCACTACCAGAGCAAGCGGCAGAAGGACCAATACCACAAGGGCAACCGCCCAACCCAGGAGGATAACCGCAACAGACAAACGGAGTCTTCTCAACGGTATGCAGTGTTCACGGTCCTCACGACCTCGTACGAGGAAATATACAATCAATGCAAGGATCAAATCCCGCCACCGCCTCCAGCAAAATACCCAAAGACGGGCAAACCTAGAAACACCGGCAGATGGTGCAAGTACCATGAAGACAGCGGCCACAATACCAACAGCTGCAACGCACTGAAAACGGCCATTGAGACCTTGTACCGTGAAGGCAAGATGGAACAGTTCAAGGTGCGCCAACCGCTACCCGTGATCGCCAACGTAGAGACCTTGGGCCGCATTAACACAATCGATGGCGGTGCTCCAATCACGGGCATGTCTCACAGAGCAAGGAAGCGTTATGCACGCGCTAATCACCCGAAGGAAGTCTGCCATATCCGCTACGAGAGATCCGCCAAAATCCCAAAGGCGGGTTGGGAACCTGTTACATTCTCAGAGGAGGAGGAGCGCGGGGTGCATCTACCCCATGATGACCCCTTCTTGGTCGACGCCATTCTCGGCAGATTCTCAGTGGGGAGAATATTGGTAGATAGCGGGTCCGCTGTCAACGTCATCTTTAGCGGTTGCTACGGCCACCTCAAACGGAATAACAAGTTGCTCCAGGACCATGAGCCACTGCTCAGCTTCTCCGGTGACGTCACACAACCGCTCGGTTCTGACTACATGCGGTTGACTATTGGCGCTAGTCCATGTATGGCGGAGGTACATACAGAATTCATAATCGTTGATTGTCTCAGCTCGTATAATGCCATCCTCGGACGACCGGCGCTCAACAAGCTTAAGTGCATTATCGCCGGATACATGCTTCTCATGAAGTTCCCCACATCTAATGGCACGGGCAGTGTGAGGGGAAGCCAGCAGTTGGCACGCGAGTGTTATTCAACGACTATGGCGCGGTCAACACACCGCCATGATATCCTGACAGTGGGAAACCAGGCACCGCCACCAAATATCTTCGAGGACCCTAGGGATGAGGAGGAGAAGTATGTAAGGAATGAGCCGGTCAACCCGGACACATCCTTGAAAGTTGTCTGCATCTCAGACGAGCACCCTGAGCGGACAGTCCGCATAGGCGCCCAACTAGACCCAGAAGTGGAGGCAGAACTCATTCAATTCCTACGTCATAACGCCGCCGTCTTTGCATGGTCCTACGCGGACATGCCAGGTATCTCCCCTGAAATTATCACTCATAAACTGACAATCAAACCCTCCTTTTATCCCATCAAGCAGAAGCGGAGGGCCTTCGATGAGGAAAAATACCGGGCAATCGGAGAGGAGGTCGCCAAACTCCAGGACATTGGATTCATCCGCCAAGTCATCTATCCACAGTGGATCTCAAATTTGGTAATGGTCAAAAAGCCCAGCGGCAAGTGGCGGATGTGTGTTGACTTCAAAAATCTCAACAAGGCATGCCCAAAGGATAGCTTCCCGCTACCCCGTATCGATCAGTTGGTCGATTCAACCGCCGGACATGAGCTCCTCAGCATGATGGACGCTTTCTCCGGATACAATCAGATCAAAATGCACCCCAGTGATCAGGAATGCACCACCTTCACCACCGACAAAGGCCTCTACTGCTACAATGTCATGCCTTTCGGTCTGAAGAACGCCGGTGCAACTTACCAGCGGTTGATGAACGCCATGTTCGCTGAGCATCTGGGAAAAATCATCAAGGTCTACGTGGACGACATGCTAGTTAAGAGCATAAAGGCCGGCGGACATGTAACAAACCTCAGGATCATAGTAACCATTCTCTTGGCCTATGGTATGCGCCTCAACCCAGAAAAATGTTTCTTTGCAGTCACCGCTAGCAAATTCCTGGGATACATTGTCAGCGAGCGGGGCATCGAGGCTAACCCAGACAAGGTACAGGCCATCCTTAATCTGGCGGACCCCGAGTATAAGAAGGACGTCCAGTGCCTCCAGGGCAAGTTAACAGCCCTTTCTCGATTCATCTCTCGACTCACTGATAAGTGTGCCCCATTCTTCAAACTCCTCAAAACAACGCACAAGAAGGTCATCGACTGGAATCCAGAATGTCAGGCGGCGTTCCAGGGCCTGAAGGAATACCTGGCGGCAGTCCCTCTCCTTTCTGTCCCTGTGCAAGGAGAAACCCTATTCATATACCTAGCGGTATCCGCATCGGCGGTAAGTTGCGCAATTGTCCGAAGGGAAGGCCAAGATGAGCTCCCGGTTTTCTACGCCGGCAGAGGCATGAACGGAGCAGAAACAAGATATCCTCCCTTGGAGCAACTGGCCCTCGCAATTATCGTTGCCGCCAGACGCCTCCGCCAATACTTCCAGGCTCACACGATCCATGTGTTAACCAATCAACCGCTGAGGCAAGTGATGCAAAACCCCGAACATTCGGGCCGCCTCAGCAAGTGGGCCATTGAGCTCAGCGAGTTCGACATAGAATATAAGCCAAGAACCGCCATGAAGGGCCAGGCAGTGGCGGATTTCATCGCTGAACTCACCAAGCGTCAGCCAGAACACGGTACTGAGCCAGAAGCCGGACCAGAAATGGTAACCGTTGAGGCAACTCCCCTACAGTCAGAGTGGAACCTGCATGTGGACGGCTCCGCCAGCGCCAAGGCCAGCGGCGCCGGAGTCATTTTAGCAGGACCCGGGGGACTGAACGCGGAGTACGCGTTGAAATTCAACTTCAAAGCTTCAAACAACGTGGCGGAGTACGAGGCACTTATCGCCGGTCTGCTCCTCGCCATTGACTCAGGGGCTGACAGCGTCAACATATTCAGCGACTCTCAATTAGTCGTTAACCAGGTCAACGACAGCTTCCAAGCCAAGGACCAGCAGTTAGCGGCATACTTGGGATACGTCAAAACGTTGCTAAAAAAGTTCAACTTTCACACCATCACACAAATCCCCAGGGAAAAGAACGCCAAGGCTGATTCACTGGCGAGACTGGCAACCGCCCAGCCGCATCAAAGTCCAGCGGACACAAAGGTGGAATGCCTTGACAAGCCAAGCATCACAAAGACCCTAGCGGAGATCTTCAACATTGAAATCAACCCCAGCTGGATGGACGAAATCACTGCATACAAGCGCAGCGGCACATTACCAGAAGATAAGGTCAAGGCACGCCAACTTCAGCGGAAAGCAACCCGCTACAATATCCAGAATGGCAAGCTTTACCGCCAGGGGTTCACTCACCCCAACCTCCGCTGTTTAACCCCGGAGGAAGGAAAGGTCGTGTTGGCAGGAATCCACGGCGGGGAGTGCGGAAACCACTCGGGCGCCAGATCCCTGGCCAATCGCACAATGCGACAGGGCTACTTTTGGCCTACGCTTGGTGAGGACGCCCGGCAGGTGTCAAGATCTTGCCACAAATGCCAGCAGTTCGCTGATCTCCCACATGCACCGGCGGAACCACTTTCAATCATCATCGGTCCATGGGTTCACTCTACATGGGGCCTCGATTTGATGGGAAAATTCCCAACCGCCAAAGGACAGTTCAAGTACATCATTGTTGCTATCGACTACAATAGCAAGTGGATAGAGGCAGAGCCACTGACGGCCATCACTACCGCCAAGGTCATTCACTTCCTCTGGAAAAACATCTACTGCCGCTATGGTGTCCCACATACAATCATTACAGACAACGGCACACAGTTCAACAACGAGGAGCTCATTTCATTCACCGCCAATCTGGGCACCAAGATGAGCTTCGCATCTGTCGCCCACCCCCAAACCAACGGCCAGGTCGAAGCAGCAAACAAGATAATCAAGAAGCTGCTAAAAAAGAAACTCGACACTGCCAAGGGTTTGTGGGCGGAAAAGCTTCCAGAAGTGCTATGGGCCATCAGGACGACTCCATCCTCCGCCACTGGTGAAACCCCTTTTTGTATGACGTTCGGAACTGAGGCCGTTCTGCCTGTTGAGGTAACTCAACCCACCGCTCGGGTAGAGTGCTACCGCCCAGAGACCAACGGCGATGGCATCAACCTGGACTTGGACCTCCTAGAGGAAAAACGACACAAGGCCCATTTGCAAAACCTGCAAAACAAGCAACGAGTATCGCGTTTCTACAACGCCAGAGTCAAGGCCCGGAACCTCCAACTGGGGGACTGGGTAATGAAGGAAGTCATTCCACCGCCAACAAAACTCCGCCCAACTTGGGAAGGTCCATACAAAATAGTAGAAGTCGTTAGCCCAGGCACCTTCTACTTAATGGACAAGGATGGCGTCACTACGACCCACCCTTGGAATACCGAACACCTTCGGTATTACTACAAATAGTCATGTCGCTACCCAGGAGCATCTTGACTTAGCTAAATTTTTGTTCAATATTTAGCTAAGGGAAGCTACCCAACGGGTACATCCCCACTTTTGTTAACACTGACCAGTCAGTTATCAATGAAACGAGGAATTATTCAAACCATTGTTACCAAGTCTAGGACTGAGGGCAGCTGGCAACGCCAGTATTCGTCAGCGGACCACATCCGCTATGTTGTGCACTTGGACCAATCTTAATTCCTTTAGTATTTCATTGATTGTAAAAGAAAATCCTAAGTCAAAACTCTAGCGGTATAGACATGTCATCACAAAACATCAAAAATTCCATAATTCATACATTCAGGGCTGGGACTCCCCACCCAAAAATATTCCTTACATTCCAAAAAAAAAAATATATATATATATATATATTCAGCCTCAGCGGCTACACAATCATAAGAGAGCAAGTCCGGCATCTCAGGGGTTGGCCCCGGCATCGCCTACTTCGGACTGCGGCGGCTGTACGCAGCTTACTTGGTCAGTCCCTCGAGCGGTGGGACTTGGCGTCTCTATGGTCCCATCCGCCGGAGTATGGTACCCACTGCCTGAGCTGCCGCCTCCTGCTAAGGGACTGGGTACTGGCGGGATTTTCTTCGTCGGCGCTACATTCTTTGCTTGCGGCGCCTTGGGCAGGGACGCCTTCGCCCAGTCAATGGCACCCTTCGCTTGCAGCATCTCCACGTTAGCTAGGGCGCCGGCCTTCGCCGATTCATTCATCGCCTTTTTGTATTCCGCCGACTGTTTGAATTTTTCCACAGCGGCGGCGGCGGCTCGGCTTCCCTCGTCCCTCAGCCGGGTCACCTCACCCTCCAGTCTCTTCACCTCCCCTTGCCTGGCGGCAGACTCCCGCTGCAGGATATCAATTTTCTTATCCTTGGCGGCCACCCGCTCCTGCAGCAAGGCCATGTCCTGCTCCAGCTTGGAGACATGATCATTTCGTTCTATGTCCCGCTGGATGGCCACTTCTAGCTTGCCACGAGCGTCCGCAGCATCACAGTTCGCCTTCATCAGGCGTCGCTCCACACCCGCCAGCTTGTCCTTGGCATCCACCAGCTCCCTCTCAAGTCTCTTAACCTCCTCCCGGAGCTGTACCTCAATTCGGGGTTGCTTGGAGGCCGCCAAGAACATTTCGTTCAGCCCAACCGCCAGGTGCCCAAAGGCTGAGCTAAAGGGCGACTGCTCGATCACCGTTGACCGCGTCATCCCTGCTAGACCGCCGAACCCCAACCGCTCGCACAGATGATAGAGAAACTCCTGCTCACTGTCGGTCATGAACTCGGTGAAGGCGGCGAAGGAGTCCAGATCGCTCACAGGCATCTCTCTCTCGGCCGTCACGGGGGCCTTCAACGGGTCTTGTCGGGCCTTCTTCTGCATGTGGACCTCGAGGGTCTCGTCATCATCCTCCTCCCCGGCCGAGTCAAGTTGGCGCCGCTTCCGCAGGATCCCCCGTGTATCTCCAGTGGGCGCAGCCCTGGACCCCTTGTGCGGTTGTCTCTCCACCGCAGTAGCGGCAGCCCCCGCCGGCTCCACAACTCTTTCCTTCTGTGGCCCACGTCGACTGGCGACCACTCTTTCCTTCTGCGGCACAGTAGAGGACCCCTTTTTACCCCCGCCCGCATTTCCATCCGCCTGCACGGTGGGCAGACCGTCGGCCCCTAGGTGGGAGTGGTGCGGCATGGGCAGCACCACCGGAACCTCGGATGCGCTCACCGCCAGAGTCTCCGGGTTCACAACCGTCATTTGGGCCGCCTCCCCTGAGGCATACATCGCCTCCAAGAAATTGTCGATCTCAGCACGATCCATGGCTTTGTCAAAAGCGTCGCGGCTCGCTTTGTTGCCTGGCGGAGTATCTGAGAATATGCAAACACCCGTCAGCTTTAACCAAGTTATCGAGAGATACAATGTGGCGGAGATCTCTTACCAATAGCGCGCGTTAGTTGTTGATCGACCAACAACTCCCAGCCGGTAAGAAGACGGAAGTCCAGCAAATTGCGATTCCTCCAACAGCCTTTGATACGCGCAACACGGCACTCTTCCTCACGCGTCAGGTTATAACGCAGTCCCGCTACAAAACAATAAGCGAGGCGTCAGTAAAACGGTTGCAATACATATACAATAAACCGCCAACTATGTTCAGCAGAGATCGACGGACAACCTCGGATTGGCTGAAACTCCGACTTAATCCTAAACGTCGGTTCCCCCTCGTTGGACTCCGCTTGATACTCCCACCCCGTCATTGCCACGCAAAACGTCCCCCGCCAGTAGGACATCGAATCCCTCAAATTCTCTATCAGCTTGGGCGCTCCCTGCCGGCGGCTCAAATTTACTTGCCCTCTGCAACCTTGGCGATTCACATACACCAGTTCGTAGAAGTGCAGTACCTCCGCCACAGTCGGCCCCTCGCACCCGGATAGCCGCCACAGTGAGTTCATCGCCAGCATCAACCGCCACATGTTGGGACAGATCTGCCCAAAGGCGACGCCGAACTCGCACACCAAGATCTGAAGGTTGGGTACAAGCGGCAACGTCACTCCTTGGCGGAATATTGCCTCGTGAACAGCGGCGAACCCTGCTGGAAGAATTGAGGCCTTCTCGTCCGCCGTCGGTTGACGAAGTTTCACCGCTCCCGGCAGCCGGTATATCCGCTTAATCCGGCTGACAGCGGCGGCAGTCATCCGCCCTCCCGCCTCGTCAACGGGGGTCCCATCCTGGAGAACCCATGCCGACTCTGTTTCCTCCCCCGTCACATTTCCCCCGTCAGCGGAACCACTGGCGGCGCTGTTACTTGCTAGCCGCTCCTCACGCCTATTCCGCGCAGCAGCATCCTCACCCGCCCTAGAACTTTCCGGACGCGACGTACGGCCCATGACTACTTCCCAGGGTATGGTTTGTAGCGGCTCGATGTCTAGCGGCTCTGGCAGTGAGGTTCCTGCACGGGCAGACGGACGCAACGAGTCAATAAAAACCCTATCCGCCGCACTGATTGACACGTCAGACCCGGAGTCCTCACTGCTCGAGATCTCTATGACGTTGGCCATCCCAAACCCTAAAACCGAAATCAGTTAGCCCACAGAAGGATCTAACCTATCCCTACATCAGGTATAGCAAAAGAACACCAAGAACAGCTACCCAGAAAATACCAAAATATGAACACACCCCCTCAACCCAGATTCCACCATCTAGCAAAACCCTAAGTGTCAACTCTCTGTCAAACACCATAACCTACCCCCAAATCTCACCCTACACCCCCGACGAACACCAAGATAACGAGTTCACACACCAATCCCAGAAACAGTCACCAAACCCATAAATCGACAAAAACGAATGCGGCAAGAAGGATAACCAGAACACTAACCTCAGTCGTGAACTCTCTGGCGTACTGATGCTCGCTATGCCCCGACGACGGAAGTTTTCGTCTCTCCGACCACGAGAACCCCACCAACGCGCGACACTCTGTTCAATCTGGGATGGGCAGAGCTTGAAGACGACTAAGGTTCGAATGGTTTTCGCGGTGTCCATTCTCGATGCGTTCCCCCCCTTTTATGTCCACATCAGAGGCTTTTGGGCCGTCCGCTAGAAAACGACATCACACCCCAGCCGTACACGTGTCCCCTGCTCGCACTAACCCTCCGGATTAACCGAGGCGTCGCCTCGGTTACGAAATCCATCATTACTCGCATTAATGGCGAGAAGACGGCCAGACTGAGGAGACGCGTCTCCGCACGCTAACCCTCTAATTATTTGCCACGTGTCAACCGCCGTCAGACGAGGCGTATCATGGAAGCAATCACAAATACACCCTTCTCCAAGTGACTGTCTCCGCCGAGCGAAACCCCGCCAGCAGAACTTCTCACTTGTCATCTCCAAGTGACTGTCTCCGCTGAGCGAAACCCCGCCAGCGGAACTTCTCACTTGTCATCTCCAAGTGACTGTCTCCGCTGAGCGAAACCCCGCCAGCGGAACTTCTCACTTGTCCTCTCCAAGTGACTGTCTCCGCTGAGCGAAACCCCGCCAGCGGAACTTCTCACTTGTCCTCTCCAAGTGACTGTCTCCGCTGAGCGAAACCCCGCCAGCGGAACTTCTCACTTGTCATCTCCAAGTGACTGTCTCCGCTGAGCGAAACCCCGCCAGCGGAACTTCTCACTTGTCCTCTCCAAGTGACGGTCTCCGCTGAGCGGAACCCCGCCAGCGGAACTTTTCACTAGCTGTCATTCACGAAGTCTCCCAACAGCGGAACTTCTCCCTTGTCATCATGCAAACGGGGCGCCTTCCGCTACACACCTCTAGCGGAACCCTCTTTTATCTGGCCAGTCGCGTACTTTATTCAGCGCGGTACCGCTCAATAAAGTAACGCCAAGCACGTCTACTGGACGCTGTTTACTGCTATAAACCAGCGGGGGGACACCCGCCAGCGGCGGATCCCGAGGCCACGCCTCATTCTGACAAACGACCGCCACGCGGCGTTACAGTCAGATTGTCCCTACGGGACACGGGGACTAGTCAACAGTCTACGACGGCCCTGATCAGGTACGTTGACCCCCGTCACTCGGGTACTAAAGATTGGGCTCGCTACCCAACACCCTCTGCGCCGTGCAGCTCCCCCTCACCAAACAAATTTTGCGACCATCCGGAGGTCCATCTTAGCCGGGGAGTGGGGGACTCCCTGGGGGGCCTAGCAGGGGCCCACCCGAAAGAGTATAAAGCGTTTGCTCACTAAATCCATGGTTGACAACGCACTGACGCTAATTATGCTCTTGCAAGTCTAGCGGAAGAAAACGCTTCAAACCGCCGAGCAACTCCCCAACCAAGATTGCCCTCCTTGACTGGGGACTTGGGGGACTTGTACATACATGTACATTTGCAAGCATAATTAGCTATAATAAGCCACGCTCATTGTACCGCCAAAGGTACCAACTACCGTCAAAGGAGTGACCCACGGATAGGCAGCCAGGCGGGCTACGGCCTGAGCACAAGAATACCCCGGGATCACCGCTGACGCGCCGCCACGCGCTGTGCCAAGACGGCATCAGAAGCTACTAAAACTGGGAACTGAAGCACTTCAGTCCCACATCGAAAACAAGGAGAAGATCGGACCTCTCCTCACCTATAAAAGGTCCTCTTCTCTCTTCATTAAATTACGCATTAACTACTCATTTATTATTGTGCTGCCTATATGTATCAACTGACTTAGGCATCGGAGAAGTGAAGACCGCCCAACGCGGTCTCCCTCTGACGCCCTGTCTTTCATTTGGTAGCCAGCGAAGATCATCAAGTATACAGAGTAGCGGTCCGCCCACCGGACCTGCGTTAAACGGAGGTTTGGCTACCGCCAGACTTTGAGCATTAACAACATACATCCTCAAGGATGAGTCTCAGCAAGAAAGTATTAAACATGCACAGGTTGAAGTGTCTAGCCTAGCCATTCAGGCCAAGTCACCGGCACCTTTCCTTCAGCAGCAGAGTTCAGTCCCACTTCATCAGCAGGCTTCACCAACCGCCCTCGTCCTCAATGCTCTTATTGCAACGACCTTGGACATGTTCGAGATATTTGTTGGAAACTGAATAGGTACCCTAAAAAGAAGGGTTATCGTCCTAAGGTGAAGGCAGTTGCGGTTCAGTTGGTCCAAGAACTAGACTTCTATGGTGTGGCTGGACAGGATCATCATACGGCTGGTGGGGCTACTCCTACAACCTCTATAGTTGGTCGTGGTAAGATTGGTATGGCTTTAAAGGTTTCTAACTTTGTTGGTTCTGATACATGGATTATTGATTCGGGTGCCTCCGATCATATGACTTGTGATAAATCGTATTTTACTTAATTGTCTTCCCCACCAGTATCCTATGTCACCAATGCCAATGGTGAGGCCTTTCCTGTATTAGGGTCAGGGTCAGTTCGTATTACTCCTACCTTAGAACTTCATAATGTGTTATATGTGTCTGACTTATCTCATCACTTGATATCTATTCCACAGTTGAATATTGAGTCTAAATGCTCTGTGACCTTTTATCCTATGTATGTGATTTTTCAGGATCTTCTCACCAGGGAGATAGTCGATCGGGGATATCTAAGGGCCAAGTTGTTCCATCTGGATCAGACATACGCAGGGGAGAAACCAAGAGCACAGTCCCGCGCCGCTTTGACTTCGAGATCCGATAAGCTAAGTGAAATTTGGTTGTGGCATCGCCGTTTAGGGCATCCATCTTTTAGTCTTATGAGAAAAACCATGCCTACTCTGTTTATTGGTGTGGATGAGTCTGTTTTACATTGTGAAATATGTGTTTTGGCTAAGAGTCATCGTGCTACTTATTCTCCTAGTGATTCTAATAAAAGTACTATTCCTTTTGAGTTGATTCATTCTGATGTTTGGGGACCTTCTAGAGAGCCCACTGTATCGGGTATGAGATACTTTGTGTTGTTTATTGATGATTGTACAAGATTGTCATGGATTGCTCTTCTTAAAACCAAAGATGAAGTCTTTCCAGCTTTTCAAAATTTTCGTACTTGTACTTACATAAGCATTTGCTAGCATAATTAGCTATAATGAGCCACGCTCACGCTACCGCCAGCGGTACCAACTCCCGCCAAAGGAGTAACCCACGGGAACACAACCAAGCAGGCTACCGCCTGAGCCCCGGCTTGCCCCCAGATCACCGCTGACGCGCCGCCATGCGCTGCGCCAAGATAGCATCAGAAGCTCCAGAAGCTGGGAACTGAAGCACATCAGTCCCACATCGAAAACATGGAGAAGATCAGCTCTCTCCTCACCTATAAAAGGTTCTCTCCTCTCTCCTCATTAATTACGCATTTACTACACTTACCTACTGTTACTTTGTCAACATAAATACATTGGCTAACTTAGGCATCGGAGAAGAGAAGACCGCCCAACGCGGTCTCCCTCTGACGCCCTTTGTATTTTACTTGACAGGTAGCGGAAGCTCTAAGAACATTACCAGTAGCGGTCCGCCCATCGGACCAGCGTTATACTCGATTCAGCTACCACTGAAATTAGACATTAACATTGGCGCCGTCTGTGGGAACCTTCGAGCAAAAGGCCATCCCACCACAACCACCATGACTAACGGTAGAGGGGGAAACGCTGAAGAGCAAGCGGACCAGTCCGCCAACCCCCATCCCACCAACCCCAGGGCTAGCGTTAACCCAGCGGTTAATGTTAACCGGGCACTATTCAACACGCCGGCTAACCCGAGCGTGGGACCCCATGACTCATCCCAGGTCCCGCCGACCCAAATCGAAGCGGAGACCCAGCCGGGCAGCAGCCGCCCACCGGCACAGGACCTCGCCGCTATGTATGAACTGGCATTAGCGGACCTCTACAAGGAAAACAGGGAGCGCGAGCGAGAGCGCCGAGAGAAAGCGGAAGCCCAAAAGCAAGTCGCTACACTGATGTCGAGATTCGACGAACTAAACAGGGCGCTGGAGGCAAATGCTAACACGGCGCAAAGCGAGCAATCGCGGAGCACCAGACGCAGTCGACCCAACACCGGAGGAATTATGCCCGTCCCAATCATACAAATGCAGGTACCGCTGAACCCTCCAGAAATAATGGGCCCACCTCCTCTGCCCCGCCTAATGTTAGAGCAGGAGGCAGAATCACAGTCCACTACCAACCGCTCGGCAGCTAGAGCTAGAACCGAGGGTAACCTGCCTGCCCCCAGGCAGGAGCCAGTTCAGCGGAACCTCCAGGCGGGGCCCGCCGCCGATGCCACTGCCCTAATTCTGGAAAGAATGCAGCAGCTAGAGCAAAGGTTAATCCGGGAGGAGGCAGGCGCCCCAGCGCCAATCCAAAACCCGCTCTTCACATCCAGACCAGGACCATTCACCGCCAAGATCCAGCAGGCTGTCAGACCGGTACATGCAAAGACACCAAAGATGTCACATTACAGCGGCATGTCTGATCCCTTCGTCCACATAGATACCTTCAAAAAAGTCACAAACAACAAGGGGTTCAACGACGCAGCCATTTGTTCAGCGAAACACTCGATAGTGAGGCAATGAGCTGGTTCTTCGAGTGCCCGCCGGGATCCATCGACTCATTTCATGCACTGTCCAATGCTTTCCTTGCTCGGTTCATCCTGCTGGCCGCTGGACACCACAACACAACCCAGTTGTTCAATCTCAGGCAGGGGGCAGAGGAAACGCTGAAGTTATTCGTCACCAGATGGCGGGCAGCAACATCTCAATGCCGCGACCTCGACAAGACAATGGCACTGGCAGCCTTCAAGCAAGGACTCCTCAAGGGACCATTTCTCTATCACCTCAATTACAACCATCCAACTGCCGCTTATGACCAGGTCATGAGCGAGGTTGTCATCCATGCACAGGCAGAATTCATCACATATGGAGAAACCCCCCCCACCACCACCAACACCTATCAAGCCCGCCCAACCCTCCGCCAGCCATCAGGAAACCGCTACCAAGGCCCCCGCTACGCCACCAAATGATAAGAAAAGAGAATGGCAACAAGGTAGCTACCAGAGCAAGCGGCAGAAGGACCAACACTACAACAGGGGTAACCGCTCATCTCAAGGGGATAACCGTAATAAACAGACGGAGTCCTCCCAGCGGTATGCAGTATTCACGGTCCTCACCGCCTCATATGAAGAAATCTACGACCAGTGCAAGGACCAGATTCCGCCACCACCCCCAAGAAAATATCCAAGGGTAGGAAAACCCAGAAACACCGGCAAGTGGTGTAAATACCACGAGGACAGCGGTCACAATACCAACAATTGCAACGCTCTCAAAACATCTATTGAGACTTTGTACCGAGATGGCAAGATGGAACAATTCAAGGTGCGCCAGCCACCGCCTGTGATCACCAATGTTGAACCGTTGGGCCGCATCAACACAATTGACGGTGGTGCTCCAATCACCGGCATGTCTCATAGGGCAAAAAAGCGCTATGCACGCTCTAACCACCCCAACGAAGTTTGCAACATCCGCTATGAGCGAGCCGCAAAACTCCCAAGATCTGGTTGGGAACCCATTACCTTCTCGAAGGAGGAGGAGCGTGGAGTACATTTACCCCACGACGATCCATTCTTGATCGATGCCATACTCGGTAGATGGTCCGTGGGAAGGATCCTGGTGGACAGCGGATCCGCTGTAAATGTCATCTTCAACAGTTGCTACGAAAAACTCCACCGGAACAAAAAGCTACTACAGGATCATGAGCCGTTACTCAGCTTCTCTGGTGACGTCACGCAACCATTGGGTTCTGACTACATGCGATTGGTCATCGGCGCTAGTCCGCACACGGCGGAGGTTCACACAGAATTCATCATTGTGGACTGCTTCAGTTCATATAATGCCATCATTGGTCGACCGACACTCAACAAGCTCAAGTGCATCATAGTCGGACATATGCTTCTCATGAAGTTCCCCACACCCAATGGGACAGGCTGCGTCAAAGGTAGTCAGCACCTGGCACGTGAGTGTTATTCCACAGCGGTAACACGATCGATACGCCGCCATGAAATCCTAGCGGTAGCGGACCATGCACCAAATATTTTTGAGGATCCTAGGGAGGAGGAGAAAAAGTATGTAAAGAAGGAGCCTGTCAACCCAGAGACCTCCTTGAAGGTCATCAGCATCTCCGACGAGCACCCTGAGCGGACTGTCCGCATCGGCGCACATCAAGACCCAAAGATAGCGGCTGAACTCACCCAGTTTCTACGTGACAACGCCGCCGTCTTTGCGTGGTCTTACGCCGACATGCCTGGCATTTCCCCTGAGATCATCACACACAAGCTAAGCATCAAACCATCCGCCTACCCTGTCAAGCAGCGGCGCAGGGCCTTTGATGAGGAGAAGTATCGTGCAATAGGGGAAGAGGTCGCCAAGCTCCAGAGCATTGGATTCATCAACCAAGTAAATTATCCACAGTGGATTTCCAACTTGGTCATGGTAAAAAAGCCCAGCGGAAAGTGGCGGATGTGTGTCGACTTCAAAGGCCTCAACAAGGCATGCCCCAAGGACAGTTTCTCGCTACCTCGCATAGACCAACTGGTCGATGCAACCGCCGGACATGAGCTGCTTAGCATGATGGACGCCTTCTCCGGCTATAATCAAATCAAGATGCACCTCGGTGACCAAGAGTGCACCTCTTTCACCACCGACAAAGGCCTATACTGTTACCCTAGTTAGTAAAAAACGGGACGCGTATAATTCGACAAAGAAACGTACGTGTATTATTCGGTTTACCTAGTCTAACGATATGGTCAAATATTCGGTCAAAAAAACGCAATACGGCAAATTTATAAGTTTGAATTATACGTGTATAATTCGGCAAGTAGTAGAAAAAACGGGTTCAAAAATACGGACATATAAAACACTATTTTTGTAAGAAAATAACTAATAATCTACTCTAAACTCTTACTTTATTTTATATCATTTATGATATGTGATAAAACATGAAAAAAAGGATATGGCACCCAAGTAAAATATAATCAGGCGCGTGAATTACAATACGCTATACAGAAGTTTTTCTTTAATTATACGCATACTGAAGTTTTATACGCGTTTTAATTAACTAGCGCTTTAATTTTTTTTTCAAATTCCAAGTATTTTTACTCCGTATAAAACGGATACGTGTATAAAACGTGTTTTAAAAGGTCGAACTCAATAATACGCGAAAAAACCCGAGTCTACAATTTCAATACGCCGTACTGAAGTTTTTTTTAATTATACGCGTATTGAAGTTTTATACGCGTTTAATACGCGTATTAACTAACTAGGACTGTTACAATGTCATGCCTTTCGGTCTGAAGAACGCCGGTGCAACTTACCAGTGGCTAATGAATGCCATGTTCGCCGAGCATCTGGGCAAAATCATTGAGGTATACGTGGACGACATGTTGGTGAAGAGCATAAAGGCCGGCGGACACGTGGCAAACCTCAAAATCATATTTGTCATTCTCCTGGCTTACGATATGCGCCTCAACCCAGCTAAGTGTTTCTTTGGCGTCACCGCCAGCAAGTTTCTGGGCTATATAGTCAGTGAGCGAGGTATTGAGGCCAATCCCGACAAGGTGCAAGCCATTCTCAACCTAAAAACCCCGGAATGGAAGAAGCACGTTCAAAGCCTCCAGGGCAAGCTAACCGCTCTCGCCCGATTTATTTCCAGGCTCACTGACAAGTGCCTCCCATTTTTCAAAGTTCTGAAAATGACCCACAAAAAGGTCATCGACTGGAACTCGGACTGTGAGGCGGCGTTCCAGAGCTTGAAAGAGTACTTGGCGGCAGTCCCACTCCTTTCTATTCCTGTCCCAGGAGAAACATTGTATATATACCTAGAGGTATCACAATCAGCGGTGAGCTGCGCCATAGTGAGGCGGGACGGCCAGGACGAGCTCCATGTGTTCTACGCCGGCAGAGGCATGAACGGGGCAGAAACAAGGTACCCCCCACTAGAGCAACTTGCTCTCGCACTCATCGTCGCCACTAGACGCCTCCGCCAATACTTTCAGGCGCACACAATTCATGTCCTAACAAATTAGCCGTTGAGGCAGGTGATGCAGAACCCTGAACACTCGGGGTGCCTCAGCAAGTGGGCCATCGAGCTCAGTGAGTTCGACATTGATTACAAGCCTAGAACCGCCATGAAAGGCCAAGCGGTGGCAGACTTCATCGCCGAACTCACCGAGCGGCAGGAGGAGCCTAGTACAGAGGCAGCACCCTGCACGGAAATAGTAACCGCTGAGGAACCGGCCCCCCAACAGTCTAACTGGAACCTGCACGTAGACGGCTCTGCCAGAGCCAAGGCCAGCGGCGCCGGAGTCATCTTAACAGGACCGGGGGGACTGAACCTGGAATATGCGTTGAAGTTCAATTTCAAAGCCTCAAACAACATGGCGAAGTATGAAGCTCTCATTGCCGGCTTACTCCTTGCCATCGATTCAGGGGCTGACAGCGTCAACATATTCAGCGACTCCTAAGGGAAGCTACCCAACGGGTACAACCCCGCTTTTTGTAAGCGTTGACACATCAGCTATCAATGAAACGAGGAATTATTCAAACCATTGTCTCCAAGCTCAAGCACAAGAATTAACTGGCAACGCCAACAGAGTTCAGCGGACCACGTCCACTACATCGTGCACTTGGAACAATTTTAATTCCTTTAATGTTTCATTGAGTCAAAGGGAAAGGCAGTCAAAATGCTAGCGGTTCATACACATGCAAGCAATGCAATCAGCAAACATCCACACTTGCAAAAACTCAGAAGCAAATATCAATTACTTTATAGGGTCGAGACTCCCCGCCCAAAGGTGTCAAAATTCAAGTACAAAAGCCTTAGTGGCACCAAAAAAAAAAAAAAAACTACGCCTCAGCGGCAATACAAATTATGAAGCAGGCAGTCTTCAGGGGTTCGGCGGAACCGCAACAGCGTCCTCAACCTCCGGCAGCGGATGTGGCTCTGTTCGACGGCTGGTCTGGTCGGATCCGCGAGCTGTGGGACTCGGCGTTATCATGGTACCGTCCTCGCGAGTATTGGCCGCCATAAAGTTGGCATGAGAAACTTCAGACTGGGTTGGCAGAGGAGTCCGCTGACCATCATCCGCCGGATGGGTACCACTCTCGCCCCTCCCTGAGCGGGCTGGCTCAGCCTGGACAGCAACCACACCACTCACCAAAGCCTCCTCCCGCCCCGACGACCCGGCAGGCTGGGACTCCTTGAACCAGTCAATGGCGCCCCTCTGCTTCAGAAGGTCCACATTAGCAGCGGCTCCGGCCTTCGCGGCCTCCGTCATAGCCTTTTTATACTCCGCCGACTACTTGAATGCTTCCACGGCGACGGACTCAGCGCGACTCCTGTACGCTTCCCGCTGGGCGATCTCACCCTCCAGCTTCTTCACCTCAGCCGACTTGGCGGTAGAATCCCGCTGAAGGATGGCAATTTTCTTGACCTTCGCCTCCATTTGATCCTTCAGCAGGGATATATCCTGCTCCAGCTTGGAGACGCGGTCGTTCCGCTCCAGATCCCGCTCAATGGCGACATTCAGCTTGCCGCGGACATCTGCAGCGTCACACTCTGCCTTGGTCAGGCGCTGCTCCACGTCCGCCAATTTGTCCCTGGCCTCTTGAAGCTCCCTCTCAAGACCCTTGATCTCCTCCTTCAGCTGCCGCTCAAGCAGGGGCTGCTTCGTCGCCGCCTGGAACATCTCGAGCAGCCCAACGGAGATGTGACCAAAGGTCGAGCTGAAGGGCGATTGGTCAATGGTAGTCGAGCGCTGAATCCCAGCAAGGCCGCCGAACCCAAGCCGCTCGCAGAGGTGGTACAGAAATTCCCGCTCCTCGTCAGTCAGGAACTCTGTATACCCGGAGAACAAGTCCAGGTCGCTTGCTCGAACCTCCCCCTCGACCCCGGCAGCCGCCTGCGGCTGGGCCTGCCTAGCCTTCTTCAGCTGGCGGACCACAATGTTTTTCGCCTCATCGTCCTCGCCGTCATTCTGGCGCCGCTTCCTCTACAATATCGCCACTGTGGCAGAGGCAGCGGCATGCTTAGATTTCTTTTGCGGCTCCAACCACACGGCGGCGACCGCTCCAGTCAGCGGCACAGTCTTCTCCTTCTGGGACCCGCGCTGAGTAGCGGGCACTCTTTCTCTCTGCTGCGCGGGGGCAGCAGGGGCCTTGTTACCTCCTCCAGCTCCGCGGTCGGCACCACCTCCCGCCTGAACGGCTGGCGTACCGTCAGGGCCAAGATGGGAATGGTGAGGCATCGGCAGCACCACAGGAACCTCAGATTGGCTCAGCACCAATGTCTAAGGGTCGACGGCAGTCTTCTGGGCCGCCAGTCCGGAGGCGTACATGCTCTCCAGAAAATTGTTGATCTCGGCGTGATCCATTGCCTTGGCAAATGCGTCCTGACTTCTTCGGTTACCCGGCGGAGAATCTGCAAAACAACAATACGTCAGCCCAACAAAAACACCGCTACAAGACACTTTCAGCGGAGGGTACTTACCAAGCGCGCGTGTCAACTCTTGGGCAACTAGCAGCTCCCAACCGGTGAGCAAGCGGAGGTCAAGTAGATTGCGATTCTGCCAACAGCCTCTAATCCTCGCCACGCGGCACTCTTCCTCGCGCGTCAAGTTGCACCGCAGGCCCGCTACAAAAGAAAATGAAGCAGTCGTTAGAACGTTACGACAATTACAATATATTTAAAACAGCCAACTCTGGCCAGCGGAGGCCGGCGACAACCTCGGATAGGCTGGAACTCCGATTTAATCCTAAACGTCGGCCCCTCGGTGTTCGTTCCCGCTTGGTACTCTCATCCAACGGTGGAACACAGAAGGTCCCCCGCCAGGGAGACATGGAGTCCTTCAGGTTCTCGATCAGCTTGGGCACCCCCTGGCGACGACTCAGGTTCACTTGTCCACCGCAACCTTGGCGCTTCACGTACACCAACTCGTAAAAATGCAGCACCTCCGCCACAGTTGGCCCCTCGCAGCCGGACAAACGCCATAACGAGTTGAGCGCCATCAGCAACCGCCACATGTTGGGGCAGATTTGCCCAAAGGCGACGCCGAACTCGCACACCAAGATTTGAAGGTTTGGGAGCTGCAGGAACGACCCCTTGGCGGAAGATAACTTTGTGCACGGTGGCGTGACCCGCTGACAAAACTGACGCTCTCTCGTCCTTCAGTGGCTACCGTAGCTTCACTACTCCAGGCAGGCGAAACACCCGCTTCAGATGTGCAATGGCGGCATCAGTCATTCGTCCTCCCGCCTCATCCACGGCGGTACCGTCACTCAGGACCCAGGCGGACTCTACGTCTTCACCGCTCACTTCTCCCCCGCCAGCAGAACCACTAGCAGCGCTATTACTCGCCAACCTCTCCTCGCGCCTATTGCCAGCGGCGACATCTTCGGCGGGCCTAGAACTCTCTGGGCGAGCGGGATGACCCATGGCTACTTCCCAAGGTATGGTCTGTAGCGGCTCGATCTCTAGCGGTTCGAACAATGAGGTTCCTGCATGGGCAGACGGACGCAACGAGTCAATAAATATCCTATCCACCACGCTGATGGACACGTCAGACCCGGAATCCTCACTGCTCGAAATCTCTACGACGCTAGCCATCACGAACCCTAAAACCCAAACCAATCAGTCGACACAGAGATCTAAACTACCCCAACATCAGTTTCAACCAAGAACATCAAGAACACTAGCCCAGAAAAAGGCCAAAACAAGAACAAACAAGCCCATACACTCAACCCAGATTCGACCATCTAGCAAATCCCTAAATCCCAACTCTCTGTCAAACACCAAAACCCATCCCCAAAACTCGCTCTACCCAGAACACAACACGGAAGAACAGAGTGCACCCCAAATCGAAAACCCAGAAACTGATAGAAGCAAAACACAAAATCCAATAGAACAGGGATGGGAGTCAGAGAACCAACCTCAAGGGTAAAGACTGATCTGATCGACGACGCTTGCCTTCGCTTCACGAGTTCTTCGCCCTTCCAAGATTGATGGCTCCATGGACTCGAAATTTTTCTCTTCTCGGATCTCAGGGGAGGCTCGAAGACAACGATATCAGTAAGACAATACAAAGTGTTAAACCCCCACGCTTTCCCTCTCTTTTATGTCAACATCAAACTAATCCACGCAGTCCGCTAAAAAACGACATCGCATGACGACCGTACACCTGGCCCACGATCGCAGTTACGCTCCGGATTAACCGAGGCGACGCCTCGGTTACAGAGTCAATAATTACTCTCATTTATGGCGAAACGACGGGCGTGCTGCGAAGACTTCATTTCACACGCTAACCCAGTACATGCTGGCCACGTGTCGAGCACCGTCATACGAAGCGTCTATCCTAAGTAACCATCGGAAGGGAGGATCACCAATCGTCCAAATAGCCTCCGCTAAGAGCAACACCGCTAGCAGAACTCCTCCCCTCCAATCTTGCAAGGGAGATAGTCTCCGATAAGCGCAACACCGCTACCGGAACTTCTCCATTCCCATCTTGCAAGCGAGATAGCCCCCGCTAGGCGCAACACCGCTAGCGGACCTTCTCCCTTCCCATCTTACAAGCGAGATAGTCTCCGCTAAGCGCAACACCGCTAGCGGAACTTCTCCCTTCCCATCTTGCAAGCGAGATAGCCCCCGCTAAGTGTAACACCGCTAGCGGACCTTCTCCCTTCCCATCTTACAAGTGAGATAGTCTCCGCTAAGCGCAACACCGCTAGCGGAACTTCTCCCTTCCCATCTTGCAAGCGAGACAGTCTCCGCTAAGTGCAACACCGCTAGCGGAACTTCTCCCTCAGCAGGGGACTTCCGCCAACGGCGATTCCCGAGGCAACGCCTCACTTCGACAAAAACCGCCACTCGGCGTCGCAGTCAAAACATAATCCTCCGGGACAAGGGGACTCCCGCCAACGGCGATTCCCGAGGCAACACCTCACTTCGACAACGACTGCCACGCGACGTTGCAGTCAAACCATGATCCTCCGGGACAAGTAAGGGGACACGTCAAATAGTCTTCGACTGCCCTGATCAGGCACGTCGACCCCGCCACTTGGGTATCAAAGATTGGGCTCGCCACCCAACACCCTCTGCTCAGCGCAGCTCCCCTCAACAAACAATACACTGGCCAAACGGAGGTCTATCTTAGCTGGGGAGTGGGGGACTCCCTGGGGGGCCTATCAGGGGCCCACCCGAAAGGGTGTAAAGCGTCCGCTCAGGAAGTCCATGGTTGACAACGCACTGATGCTAATTATGCTTTCTGCAAGTCTAGCAGAAGTAACGCTTCGAACCGCTAGGCAACTCCCCAACCAAGATTGCCCTCCTTGACTGGGGACTTGGGGGACTTGTACTTACATAAGCATTTGCAAGCATAATTAGCTATAATGAGCAACGCTCACACTACCGCCAGCGGTACCAACTCCCGCCAAAGGAGTAACCCACGGGAACACAACCAAGCAGGCTACCGCCTGAGCCCCGGCTTGCCCCCAGATCACCGCTGACGCGCCGCCACGCGCTGCTCCAAGAAAACATCAGAAGCTCCAGAAGCTGGGAACTGAAGCACATCAGTCCCACATCGAAAACATGGAGAAGATCAGCTCTCTCCTCACCTATAAAAGGTTCTCTCCTCTCTCCTCATTAATTACGCATTTACTACACTTACCTACTGTTACTTTGTCAACATAAATACATTGGCTAACTTAGGCATCAGAGAAGAGAAGACCGCCCAACGCGGTCTCCCTCTGACGCCCTTTGTATTTTACTTGACAGGTAGTGGAAGCTGTAAGAACATTACTAGTAGCGGTCCGGCCATCGGACCAGCGTTATACTAGATTCAGCTACCGCTGAAATTAGACATTAACAGTACTCTTGTTCAAACACAATACCATAGCAACATTAAAGTCCTTCGTTCTGACAATGGGGGAGAATATGTTAATCATGTTTTCCAAGAGTTTTTCAAAACCCATGGGATTGTTCACCAAACTACATGTCCACAAACACCAGAACAAAATGGAGTGTCCGAAAGGAAAAACTGTCATTTACTTGATATGGCTCGTGCTCTTCTCTTTAGTGCTCATATGCCTAAGTATCTTTGGGGTGATGATGTACACGCTTCCTCCTATCTTATCAATAGTCTTCCATCTAGTGTCCTTCAGAGAAAAATTCCATTTGAGGTTCTTGCATCTCATGTCTCTTTACCTTCATTTCATAATCTTCCAGCTCGTGTCTTTGGGTGTGTTGCTTTTGTCCATGTCCCTAAAAATCAGAGGTCTAAGTTGGATGCCCGAGCGTTTAAGTGTGTGTTTGTTGGCTACAGAGGCTATCAGAAAGGGTACAAGTGCTATCATCCGCCTACAAAAAAGTACTATGTCACTATGGATGTTACTTTCTTTGAGGACATGAGCTATTTTTCCTCTTCAGATACAGCTCTTCAGGGGGAGAACTCATATTTTGAAGAGCTGTATCATGGAAAGGGGGTAGAATCATAAGGATGAGGAGAAGACAAGCAGGCAGGAGGTATTTTGATGGATCCAGTTGAGACCATCAACCCGTCATCTCCAGAAGCAGAAACTTCAGACATCCAGGCACTAGTTTCGATCATTGAAACTGAAGTTGAAGACACAACTGCCCCTCCTGCCATTGCTCCTACCCCTGACCCACAACTTCCTGGTATTGAAGATCACTCATTTGAGGTATGTCCACCCACTGATACTAGTAGTAGTGAGTCTAATGTTGGGCAATATGTGTTACCAAATAGGACTACTCAAGGTCAACCAGCCAAAAGATATGAACCCGTTCTTACTGCCAAATCAAAATACCCAGTAGCCAATTATATGTCCACTAAGAGGTTGTCTAAGTCATATGACTCATTTGTGAATCAAATATCTGATGTATCAGTACCTAACAAAGTGCAGGATGCGTTGGGAGATCCAAAATGGAGGAAGAAATGGAGGCGTTGCAGAAGAACAATACTTGGCAACGTGTGCCTCCACCACAAGGCAAGAAGGCTGTAGGTTGACGTCGTTGGGTGTTTACCGTGAAGCATAATGTAGATGGATCAGTGAATCGGTATAAAGCACACCTTGTAGCAAAAGGGTTTACTCAGACGTATGGTACAGACTACGATGAAACGTTTGCTCCTGTTGCCAAGATGAACACTATTTGGGTTCTACTTTCGTTTGCTGCTAGTTTAAACTGGCCACTTCGACAGTTTGATGTCAAGAATGCGTTTCTTCATGGAGAGTTAGCCGAGGAAGTGTACATGAGCCTTCTACCTGGGTATGTAGTTGCTTCTCCTGGTGACTTTGTATGTAAATTGAGAAAATCTCTATATGGTCTCAAACAATCACCTTGTGCTTGGTTTGGAAGATTTTCACAGTTTATGCAGAAGGTTGGTTACGGACAGAGCAACTCAGACCATACCTTGTTCCTCAAGCATCAACAAGGGAATGTAACAGCTCTAATTATTTATGTGGATGATATGGCAATCACTGGCAATGATACTGTTGAGATGGATAGACTGCAGGGACAGCTAGCCTCTGAGTTTGAAATGAAGGACTTGGGTGAACTTAAGTACTTCTTAGGAATTGAGGTAGCCAGGGGGAGAGAAGGGATCTACCTATGCCAGAGGAAGTACGTTCTTGACTTGCTGACAGCAGTGTTCTAAAAAACGGCCGCCTAGGCGCTGGGCGGCGGGAGACCGAGGCGAGTATTAGCTAAACGGAGCTCTTAGGCGGAATGGAGTTAGGTGGCCGCCTAGGTGGCCTGGACGTCCGTCTGGGCGGCTGGGCAGCTGGGCGGGTTTCAATTTCTTTCTCTTTCTTTTTTCGCGACACCAAAACCCCAAATCGACCGGACCAAATCTGCTAAACGCCTAAACCATTCGATCCCCACAACTCCTATTCGCTCTCCCCACCAAGCCACCGCTTCTCTGCACCACCCCTCCACCGCAGCTCCATTGCGCCTCTGCTCCACCGCTTTATCTCGGCCTCAGACTCCCTCTGCTTCCCTCGAGCCACCGTAGCTTCCCCCCAAGCCACCCCCAACTTCCCCTTAAATCAAGATCTTTAAATCTGAGAACTGAAACCTTGTTTTTGTGAAGTTATTCACGAGGTGATTGAACAATGTTGAGAAATATAAGAGACTGTGGAGAGTGGTGCTATTGGTTTTGCTCAAGAGAGGAAGAAAATATCATAATGAACATTGCTATTTGTCGAGAGAGAGAGAGAGAGAGAGAGAGAGGGATGGCTGCTGTTTGTCGAGAGAGAGAGGATAGATGGGCAAGTGGCTGCATAATTAGAAGCATAATTGAATATGTTTGAACATGTTAGGCGGCCTGCAAGGCTTCCGTGTTTCCTATACTAATTATATAAAGGATTAAATACTTGTTACTCCTCAAACTTTTCCCTGAAAAACAGTTTAGTTCCTCGCCTTTTAAATTAAACTGGATAGTCCTTATTCTCTCTAATTCTCACACAACAAGTCCACAACAGGTCTAAAATGACTATTATGCCCCTCACTTCCTCTTTTTTTTTTTATTATTATTATTATATTTAATTTTTCTCTCTTTTTTTTTCTCTTTTTTATTTTTTTATTGTTTTTCTGGTTCTCTCTCTCTCTTTCTTTATTTAGTTTTCCTGCCTCTCTCTCTCTCTCTCTCTCTCTCTCTGTCCGTATCCGACCTCGAGTTCATCCACTGATCCACTCCTCATGGAGGCTCCTCCGCCGCAATTCTATCTCCACCTCCGTCGTCGTCCCCACTAAGCTCATCCACCTCTCCTCCTCTTCATCCTCCACCACTCCCACCAATAAGCCCCGCGTAACTGCAGCTTCTCAACCCAAAACGGTGCCGCGACGCCACGCCATCGGCCGCAGCAGCTCAACCAGGATCTTCTGTCCCTCAAGAGCTCTGAGTCCTACACCTCCCTCAAGGACCTCCTCCCCTCTTCCTCCTTCGGTGCCGTCCAGTCCCCGACGCCCAACTCCGCCACCAACTCCGGCTACGATATCTCCATCCGCAACCACCTCTTCAAGCAGGCTACCTGGGCCTACCTCCAGCCCATGTCCTTCACCTGCGACCCACACTTGCTTCGCCACCTCTGGCTCAAGTGCAACCCCTGCCTCTCCTTCATCACCCACCGCTTCTTCCCCTTTCTCTCCCAAACCCACCATCGCTTACTTCCTTGCTTCCAGCTCTCTTAACATCTACTTCACTTTTCACTTTTTCATTGTGTGTACAACCTGGAGCTCAAACCCAGTTCGTTACTTTAGGGTTCGCACACAGTCAACAACACATTGCCCAGTCTCTCGAACTCATATTAGGGCTCCACCGTGTCGACGTCGTCTTTAGGCGCGCCGCAGCCATCAATTTGGGCATTTCATTTAGAGAGAGAGAGAGAGAGAGGCAGGAAAACTAAATAAAGAAAGAGAGAGAGAGAACCAAAAAAACAATAAAAAAATAAAAAAAGAGAAAGAAAAAAAAGAGAGAAAAATTAAATATAATAATAATAATAATAAAAAAGAGGAAGTGAGGGGCATAATAGTCATTTTAGACCTGTTGTGGACTTGTGTGAGAATTACAGAGAATAAGGACTATCCAATTTAATTTAAAAGGCGAGGGACTAAACTGTTTTTCAGGAAAAAGTTTGAGGAGTAATAAGTATTTAATCATTATATAAATATTCAATCAAGTTGTTGGAGAATGGAGAATGGTCATGTTTGTGGGCACGGGAACTTGGAATAAAATATAATTTTATAGAATATCTTATTATTTATAAGTTATAATAAGTATTCATATTAGGCTATATATACTTGCTATATATATATATATATATATATATATATATATATATATATATATATATATATATATATATATATATTTTATATGATATAAAAATAAACAAAAATTAAAAAATACAAAACCGCCCGACTAGCGCCTAGCGATTTTCCGAACCTTGGATGACAGAGACAGGTTTGTTGGATTGCAGACCTATTGATACTCCTATTGAGCAAACCATTGTTTAGCTGAGTATCCAGATCAGGTACCTACTGATCGAGCTCGCTATTAGAGGTTAGTTGGGCGTTTGAATTATTTGGCCCATACTAGACCTGATGTTGCATATGCAGTGAGTGTGGTGAGTCAGTTCATGCATAACCCGAGTGACAGTCACATGGATACGGTTATGAGAGTTTTAAAGTACTTGAAGTCAGCTCCAGGAAGAGGAGTACTGTTTTCTAAACACAACAACATTCTTGAGGTTTGTGGCTTCACAGATGCAGATTGGGCTGGAAATATTACAGACAGGATGTCGACATCAAGTTACTTTACCTTTGTGGGAGGTAATTTGGTTACATGGAAGAGTAAGAAACATAAAGTTGTGGCACAATCTAGTGCAGAGGCCGAGTATAGAGGTATGGCTCACAGAGTGTGTGAATTGCTATGGCTGAGAAATCTATTACGTGATCTGGGTTTCAAACTCAAAAGTACTATGCAGTTGTATTGTGACAACCAGCCATTGACATATCACAGAATCCAGTACAGTATGATCGTACTAAGCATGTGGAGGTTGATCGTCACTTTATAAAGGAGAAGCTAGATGCCAAAATTATTAGCTTTCCTTTTGTTCCAACTGAAGAGCAACTTGCAGATATACTTACCAAAGGAGTTTCCAGGAAGACATTTTATGACTCACTAAACAAGTTGGGCATGGTTGATGTGTATACGCCAACTTGAGGGGGAGTGTTAGCGTGAGTCATGGTGTAACATTAGGAATAGAATATATTGTAATTATATCGTAGTTAGTACTTACCTATTCTATGTATGGTAGAGAATAGAGTCGTAAGTCAAGTGTATTCATGTAATCCTCTTTATATACCTCCACTGTGAGATGAATCAAATATCAGAAAAATTCATTCTCTCAATCTCGTTATTTCTGACTCTAATATAGTCATTGCTTTTCCATTGCCTCTTTTATATAAGTTTAGGAGACAGATTGGAGTCGATTACTACTTTCTTGTAATTAATTATTTGATTTTCGTAATAGGGACCAAAGTGAATCATCACGTAAACTATATGGGTTAAAATTTTCACTGACCAACTGCAAACCTTGAGCGATTTCAATTTAAAGGAAAGCACAATGTGATAATTGATAAGGAAAGAAAAAGAAAATAGGAAGAAGAACACAGACTACAAAATAAGTAGTGTAGAGAAATGTAACTATGTAGCTATGCTTGTTTAATTAGTCTACAGTAATTGAGGTATCATAGTTCGAACAAATTGGTATCTCGTCAAAAACAATTGGATTGATTGATACTTAGAACCAATGATTCAAATATAGGTTTCGGTACTTCAAATTTAAAGAAATTTCAGAGAAAGTTTCAATTTCTGTGGAAATTTTGGTTAAAAATAAAGAAATCACATTAATTGTATTTATAAAAATATATTTTTGACTGAAACTTATAGACTAAACTAACTTATAATAAATCTATGTATTTATTAATAAGAGTCTCGAATTTTATGAATTCATTTCCTAATACACTAGACAGAGCAAAATATCACCAAAAAAGTTTTCTCTCTAAAAGCTAGGTTTCCCCTCGTTAACAATTTCCCTCGTCCAGCGGTGCACCCTCGTTGGCGGTGGCCTTTGGCCTCTTTCGTGCGTGGTGCGTGCAGCCGAACTGGCTCTGGCCTTCGTGGCAATATTTCTCTCAGATGGAAAGGATGGTGGTGGCTGAGTTTTGGTCATTGTTGAGGAGACTGAACCACTCGATCCAGATCGGATCCGAATCTGATCAGAGGTTGAGTTGTTGGATGGTAGGATAAGCAGCATGGCTTGGCAAGTGATGGCTGGGGACAGGCGGTCTGGAGGGATGGGGTGGAGGATTGGCGTCATTGAAGCCACGATGTGGATCTGTGGTTCAGGGGTTTCGCATTCTGCACCGGTGCTTTGGTTTCTGAGGTTCAGATCACCGACCGATCTGACTGCTATGGTGACTGGGCTCTAGACGGAGACCGGGACACGGCAGAGGCGCGATGATGGTGACGCTATGGTGGCGAGGACGTTAATAGGGCTGTGGTGTCGCTAGATTGGGCTGGAATCCTGCATATTCCTTGCTATGCCTAGTGCTTCTTGGGCTCTGGCTTTAAATTTATTTTCTGTTATATTTTATTGTTGTTTATTTTTAGTTAATTATGGTCTTGTGCCAGCAATAAGTCCCTATCACTTTATGGTAGGGTGACGTAGGCTTGGTCTCGGTATGCACCTTCAAGTGTGGCTTGTCTGGCCTAGCGAGGCGGCGAGCCATTTACTTGATTAAATAGATGCAATCTCCTAGTGGTAGGATGAAATGGAGTGTCATCGAATTTGATTCCATGCGCCAACATAATAGGAAAGCTGTCTTTGTAATAATGCTTCTTCGTGATAGAGTAATATTTCCGTTGTGTCACTGCTTTCTTTCTTTTTTTCTTTTTTTTTTTAAAGAGGATCAAAGGATTTCACTCCTACCCCGTGGTGACTCGAACCCATGACCTGGATTTCCATTGTGTCACTGCTTTGTTAAAGCAAATAGAGTAGTTAGTTGTGCACTCTTTACTAATTGGTGCTTGTTAGAATACATAGATTTAGTGAGACTCTTGATATTATTTTAGGATATTCTCTTTATGCTTATTGTAATCAGGGGGTTCAGGCTCTACATCCCTCCCCCCTGTATTCTGTAGTTTCATTAATCAAGACTTGAGAGCAGCCGCACCAGCCCCCTTTCAAAAAAATAAAAATCTATATATGTGTAATGTAAGGAGTCCTTCTAATGAGGACTACTTTAATGAGGGCTAGTTGAGAACTTTCTAATCACAGTTTGGGAGACCAACTTTTCGATTACATTACGGCAAATCTTAGATGTTTATGTATATATGAGGTGTTCACTTCTGAAAATTTTCTTCCAAATTGCTAATTATTGAGGTACCGAACTAGATCAAATCAATGGATGAACCATATATGTCAAACATGAACTGTTCATGTTCATAATTGATAAATCACGATTATGAATATCTTAATGATTTTCAATTTGGTTGAAAAATTGCATTAATGTTCTACACATGGAATATCTAAACATCTACGGTTGATTTGTAGAAATGTGATCAAAAAGTGAGTCTCACAAAAAAGTCATCAACTGGTCCTCATTAGAAGCCCTCCCTTATAATGTAGGCTCTCTAAAATTGTATATATATAATAGAATTATGATATTTAATATGGATGAGTAATTAAGTATAGTAGGTTGCTAATTAAACTAATGTTTTCATCTATATGACTATATCTTATATAATTAAGCTAATTCTTGAGGGAATTGTTAAAATTTTGAACTACCATATATACCCTCACATAATATAGATGTTAAAAAATAAATTATTTCTATAAAAGGATAAGACAGTCAATTGACTGTATCATATTTCAAAAAATTGCAATACCTCCCATGAAAAAATGAGAAACTTCCCCAAAATCATGAGAGAAACTGTTGTAACTTTTTTAAATTAAAAATAAAAATAAAATAAAAGCAAATTGACATGTGCAGAGCACATGTTAAGGGGCTAGTGTAATTATAAATGTACTGTAAATTCACTAAATTGATAATATGAATGTATTAATTTTTTTTATATTTTTTTTAGGCTATAACCCAGTGGGAGGCTTGGTCATCACACATTTTTCACTAATAATTAGAGAAATACAAAGGGGTGACGTAATACAAATACCAAAACCAAAACCCCTTAAATGAAAAGGAACAAGTACAACAAAAGTAATATAAAAAACTACTATAAAGTACTAATAATTTATGATGAGGTTCGATATAGCTGGTTGGACTACTTCCATTTAGTATCGTACAATATTGCTCCTACATACATGAATTTTGATATCGATTTTGGTACTTTATCAGATGGTTATTGTATATTTGTCAGTGAGCCGTGACCTGTTGGTTAGCTAGCCTAACTAACACTGTGGAGGTCTTGGGTTCAAATCTCACTGACATTGGGGGTGGGGTAGGGAGTTACATTATCATCCACAATAACAAAAAAAAAAAATCTATATATCAGATATTGTGAAATAACCCAATATGGTATTACATTGCATGAAGCATATGGCACAATGATAAAAAAAGACTATATGTGCTTCCACATTGTGAGCTAAATCCAATTTCATAAGAATTTTATGAGGTTGAACTCATTTCACAATGAGGATAATGAGAGTGAAATGTGTTAGTTTTATCACTATATTGAGTTCCTATATTCATTGAGCCAAGACTCGAAGAAAGTGACTCAAAATCATTTTGAGACATATGCACATCGTGTCTTCCTTGTGAATTCAACATTGATTGCAAATAAAATCATAATTAAAGCAATATATTTTCTGTATGATGTAAAACTTATTGTTGGTGACATACCCGAAATTTCGGACAAAATTTCTATGTGAATTTTTATATATGCTATTTATGTGTAGATATTTTAGAAATAAAGAATTTCATCGAGATGAATGAAAATTTTCTGAAAAAACCTAACGGAAATGATATAGCATATAAATTCCGTTTCAGTACTTCAAAACTTCAACGGAAATTTAAATCCTTGCTTAGAACTATGCCTTTGCATGCTTTTATAGAAAAGATAGCCAAAAAAGAAAATTATAAGAGTATGATAAAATGCATTAGGATACTCAAACTAACAAAATTAACACTGGATTATTGTACGTTGTACCATACGTTGTACGTTGTCTCATTCTTGTTTTTATTAATTTCATGCCATTATTTTTAAGTTTTTTCGCGCTCAGAATGATATGGATTCATCACCTTTTTGTTCAAGAGATGTTAATGTTGTGACTAGGAAAAAGCAAATAATGTAGAAGATGTAAGTTACTATGCTAATTCGTAAAAATGATCGAAACAACTATGGTTCTCAGCCTCCAGGTAATCAGAACCACTAGTTCAGTTACTGTGGTAACTGATCAAGTTCTCTCTTTCTCAACCTCTCAGTTGGGTTATCCTATTCTCTTCATTTGTAATCACTCCTCACTACAAACGTACAAGTTAGTACCTCAATTCACAACAAGCAGAGAAACTAGGATTGAAAACGATGAAGCAACTCAGTCGACTTGTGCAACTATGCTTAGCAACCTCAACCTGGCTAATCCTAGTGACTTGCTCAAACCTAACCCCAACACCTTCACCATGGCCAGAGCAATTCCACGCGCTTCTGTACATGAACACTTCCTCAGCCCATCTCCAGCTCAGTGATGTATGGTATGACGACATCAGGCGATCTCTTGCTCCGACATCAGGCTCGCGGCTGACGACAACAGTTACAAGCTCTACGCCCCCAATCACTTCGCTCGCCAGCTTGGGCTGGCCCAATTGGTGCCCTTCCCTCTCTTTGATGCTTGGAATTACAACACTTCCTGGCACAGAATTGGCCCTACAACTGGACCTCCACCAACCCAAAGCATGCTCGTGCTGGTTGACCTTCCTGACTGGGCTAATGAAATCGTCCCGATTGACGGAGTCGCTGAGGACTATGACCATTGGTGGTCAGAAGTTTCCGTTAACTGCTGGAGACAAAGGGATGACAAGCTCCTCGCGACTCTCTTCCAAGATCTTAGATACCCCTATGAGGCTGACACTGAATTGCTCGCGTGCTTCCCTGAGGATAGGACACCGTCCCCGCGACCTGTGCAGGCTCTGGGACCTGCGCGAGCCTCACGTCCTGCTCAAGCCGGAATCGTTATCCGCGAGCCAACACAAGAGGTAAGTCCCTTTGCATCAAGCAAGTTAGTCTCCTCTATTTACTGCTTTTGCCTCTGTTCTGCTAACTCAAATCCTGTTTTAATAGAGGAGTTTGCCACCAACTGGCAGCCAACCAGCCAACACTCCCTCAGCCACAGGCCAGGCCGCAAAGCAAAAGGTAGTGGTAACAGAGCCTGAAGCCTCAAACTCTTCTGATGATGATGGTCCACAAGAGGTAATGAGTTTTTCACTGACTCAAAGTTGTTCCCGAGAACCTGGGGCAATGGAACGCGGTCTTGTGTCTATCTTCCTCCACGACCGGAATCTGGTGATATCCTGCGGTTCCGTCCATGAAGGACAATAGCTCATGCCCTACTATCGCATCTACCAACATATCCGCGACTGGCATGAGGTAAACGTCTTTAGGGGTAGCCAGATTAAGGTTTCTGTAATCCACGCAGACCCTCATCTTGCCATTTTTCTTGCGAACAGGCACTATATTGGATAGCCACTGATTGTACTTGGCCACCTTGATAATGCCTGACTTGTGCATCTTTTCGACCTCCTCTTTGACCAGCACTTGGGTCTCTGAGTTCATTCTTCACTGCTCTTACTTCACAGGCCTCTTGTCAGGCAATGTTGGTAGCTTGTGGCAAACCAAATCTGGTGACAGGCCTGGTATGTCTTCGTATTTTTCCATGAAGCAGTCCTTGTATTCGAACAACAAGTCAATAAGCCTCTGTTTCTCACTAGGCTCTAAGTAGGTGCTGATAGCTACTTCCATGGGTTCACCAGATGACCCTAGGTTGACTTTCTCAAGAGGATCTTTGGAGGTGTATCGTCCAATGCCGCTGGGGCAAGTTTAATTTCTTCTTCTTCCTCTTCATGGTCAGAGAGGTCTTCGTTGATGTATTCCAAGGTCGCGACTTTCTTGTAGGCCTCTCTCTCCACTAAGTACGATGATAGCATGTCGTACAAAGAGTGGAAGGCCTCTATTCCTTCCTCTGGAAGGTTGTAATCCATTAAATAGCTCGAGAGTGGGGCACAGTGTGGCCAGGCCTTTCCACGTCCTCTTTTGTGAGTGTGAGCCCCCACTGTGCCAATTCATAGGCCATCACCCCTGTGGGGCGGCCCTTATTGTCAATGTCATTGACTTGCAATGGAGTAATGAGCTCCAAGTAGTACCTGGCATCTACATAATTCGCAGAAACAGGAAAAGGACGAGGATCAACTTTGATTACCTCTGCCTTATCAGTGATCCTGTTCCACATAATCAGCTCCTGATGGAGAGTAGACGGGACACAGTAGCTTCTGTGGATCCAGTCCCGGCCCAGGATGGCGCTATAAGCTGCATAACAGTCTGTGACGAAGAAAGCATAAACGCCTTCTGCTGGACCAACCTTGATGCGAAGGAAAAGTAAGCCCAAGGTTTTCGTGATAGTCCCCGCGAAGTTCTTCAATGTCAGCGAAGTGGACTGGATCTTCTCTTTCTTGATCCCTAGCAACTGCATGGTCCTTGTAGTAATGACGTTGACAGCGGCGCCAGTATCGATCATAATCTTGCTAACCTTGTGGCTATCAATCTCCGCTATGATATACAAAGGCCGCATGTGTTGGACCATAACAGGTGTTGGTCTTGTAAAGCTCATGAAGAAACCATTGCTGTTAGCAACTTCCTTTTCGAGGAATACTGCCTCTTCAACTAGTGTCGTCGCCGCTGAGGTGATCTGTAGCAGTTGCTCGCCAATTTCTGCAGCCTCTGCATACTCCTGCGCGGCGACTGGAAGAGCAAATCTGGCTGGTAGCACATACACCATGTTACAAGAGGTATCCACCACTTCTGTCTCGTCCATGTCATCCTCAAAGTTGAGCTTGGGTTCGTCTGCTGGGATCTCGGCGTTGAAATGTCTAGTCATCATAGCGACCAACGACTCTTCTTCAGGGTTCTTTTCCTCTTCCTGCTTGTGCTCCTGTATCACGGTGACTTGTCTTGGTGGGTCCGGTTTCTGTTCCACTACTGGGGTCTCTTTTGGGGCCGCGACCACCAAACTCTGGATCTTCTTGGGCTTCCACCGCAAGGATTCTGGAGTTTTGTCCTTGCCCCCCAGTCTCTCAAAAACTGAGGGTTTGGCCTCAGGTTCTTCACTAAACAGTCTGAGCCGGACGCTGGGTCGCTTAGTTGGCGAACTATCTTTCCTAACTGGCGGCGGTGTCCTTTCCTTAGTGATCCTGCAGAAAACACTGGGCTTGGATGTCCCTGATGCTGAGCTCGCTTGTTTCTGAAAACTGCGGGGAGCCACCAGAGGCTTAGCGGCGAGCGCCTTCATCTCTTTCTGGTACTGCTAAGGAGATTTGACCAGTTGTGAAGGCTTGATCAGACCCTGGTCCAGAGCCTCTAATGCTCTCATGGCTTCTCCAAACCTGCGCTGTAGTTTTCATTTTTTAGAAGGGCTTATCTCTACCGCCTTCCCTTTTTCTTTGGTGTACCATTTGTCTTCCTTGAGGGCTGATGAAGAAGCTTGAGGAATGTATGGTTTGGTCAGGATATCTTTCTGCTCGCCTCCATGTTTCCCTTCTCGCGTCTTTTCACCCGCGGCAGCCCTCAATTTAGTGAACAAATTAGAGTCTTTTGGACTCGATGGCGACTCTGTCCTGTCTTTCGCTTTTGGGTTGGAAGGTTGGTAGTTTCGTGAGGGAGAAGCCCATTTGATAGGTGGGAGTGAGCCAAAGCGGAATGTTTGCTCAACTTTTTCATAAGACACCTGTATACCACATTCCTCTTTGCATCGCGAGCAAAGGACCACTGATGATACTTCGCTAATGGGCTTGGACTTCTTCCTCGCGGGCGATTCCTCTTCCTCACCCTTTTCCTCCTGACCCTTAGTAGTTAGATCAAGAGTCGGTTTCCTCTGGCCTCTTCTGGTCCAAGCCACGTCAACCATGTTTACTCCGGTGTTGGGAAAAGGGTTCAGGTCCACTAGTCCCGCTGCAGTTGTTGGTGATTCAACCTGCAGACTACCATTATTAAGCCATACCTGAATTTGGTCCTTCAGCTTCACACACTCAGCTGTATTATGATTCCACAGGTTGTGGAACTTGCAATACTTCTTCCCTTTCAACTGGTCTGGTCTGGGGAAGGGTCCAAAGTCTGTCTTCACCATCTTCGCGGCAATCATCTCATCCAGAATCTCATGCGCCTTGTTGGCGTCGTAGGTATATGTCGCGAACTCAGGTTTGGTGAAGGCTACAGATTTAAGCTTAACTGGTTCCTTAGTAATTTTCAGCTGCTACAGGGCCGAGTTCTTCTTGCTAGTTAGCTCAAAGGCAGAGACATGAGTCTCCTCCTCTTCTTCTTCCTCCGAGAAGACCTCTTCACCTTGATAATAGGGATCATAGGTGGCTGGTTGATAACTGAACGCAGCCACTGTGCGGTGCTTCCCGGGGACATATGTCCCTTTGGACGCATTCTTCCTAGCGTCAGTTTCTCTGAGGAGATGCTCAAAGCTACCGACCTCCGTGATAAGCTCTCCCATTGACTGAATCATGCTGCCATGCTGCTTCTTTCGCTGGCAGGGCTCCAAGCCCTTGATTGCCAACTTAATCAGCTCTTTCTCTGGTAAGACCATGTTCAGCTTGGCCTTCTGAATCTGGAAGCGTTGAAGATAAGCCACCGCAGATTCGGTGGGCTGTTGGGCCATCTGGGTAAGGGAAGCCAAATCGACCTCAGGCTCGATGGTTCCGAAAGTTTCCCGGAAGAGCTTTTCCATCGCCGGCCAATCTGCTACTGACCCTGGTCGAAGCTTGGAGAACCACCTAAAGGTAGCTCCAGAAAGCGAAGTGCCAAAGATCCTGCACTTGAGGTTGTCATCATTTTGATACTGGCCGCACTTGACCCTGAACCTGGCCAGATGGGTTGCCGCATTCTCAGTATCTTCTCCTGAAAAGGTAAAGAATATGATATTTTTATAGCCTCTGGGGAAAGGCGCAAGCATTAAATGCGGCGGGAAAGGCCCCTCATAAACCCCATCGAGGTGAGCCCTAGGGTTAGCCAACCTGATCATCTCCTCGACTTCTTCGCGTCTCACATAGTCTGGGCCAGGAGGAGGAGGTGGAGCCACAGTCTGGCGAGCGGTCTGTAACGGTATAGTCTGGCGAGTTGCTTGTACCGTGGGTACAGGTTGACCCGCGGGTACTGGTCCTCCTCCCAGATGGACTACTTGAGGGACCGGTGACTCCTGAAGAGTGACATTTGGTGTGGACTCAGCCTTTTTCAAGGCTATTATCTTGATAGGATTTCCTGCCTGGTTAATCCCATATATAGTAGTCTCCTGGGAGTTCTAGGAACACATTCTTTGTCCCATCACTGTCATATTGGGTAAACCCGACAGAGGCAGGAGAAACTTCTTCGATTGTCACCGTCGCCTTAGTCTACTGTGCGCTTGGTGGATTGGTCTTATCTTTGCCACCAATCACCACGGCTTTCTCTCTGCTTTTAGCTGCCGTGGTAGTAGCTGCTGCAGAGGGCGTAGCGGCGCTGCTGCTACCCTTTCCCCGAGCATTCGGTGGTATATATATGCCAGCACCTGAGGGTTGGCCAAGCGAACCAAGGATGGCATTAGGATCTCCCAGAGTTTTATTCAGAACCTCTTTAGCTTGGTCCAACTCAGCCTTCTGCATGGCAACTTGGGTAGCAAGGTTGGACCCCTCGTTGCGAATAGCTGCCAATTCTAATGCAATATGCTTGGCTTGGTTCGCGATGTCAGCAGAGATGCGTTTGCTCTGGGCGGCCTGCCCGTTTATCATATCCACGAGCTCCTTGTGATGCACTTGGTTTTGCTTGTGGATATTTTCCAGATGTCCCTGTGTTTGTCGTGAACTTATCTCAAGATTTTGAACAGAAACCGAAAGCTCGTCAAGCCTTCGATGATCTTCTACGTAGGCTTTTTCTATCTTTTCATTGTATGCGGCAGAATTCTGTCGAAAGATAGCAAGCCGCTCCTCAATGCTCACATTCTCCGGGACGGGAATGGGCACAAAGTCAACTGTTCTCACCTCGTCTTCAACCGCTTTGGTGGTATCAGACGCTCTTCCGGCCTCATTAGGCTGGACGGTAGGAACTTTCTCGCCCTCAGTAGCGGGCTGTCGATTTTCTCCTTGTTCACTTGACATCTCGGTCGATGAAGGGTTGAGAGAAAATCCTTCGGTTACCTGTTCTTCGGAAAGACCATGACAGTCTGCACGTGAGTGCGGTCTGTAACTAGAGGTCTTGTGTTTTGGACAGTTAACGTAAACCTTTTGGTAAGGGTTTGCGCTTGACTTTCCAATGGTGGTAGTTGCTAAGAAACGCTATGCAAGTCCCACTGGGCGTGCCAAAATGTTTAGCTCCAAAACCAGTCTGGCTGCAAACAGTCTCTTTTGCGTGCGCTGGCGTGCCAACACCTTTCGGTGTAGTCGTCGGAGAATTCCTTGACCTGACTTCTTTACAAGCGTTGTGGACTAGGAGAGCACCAACCTCGTCACAAGGCTCTTTTTCCTGCCTTACGGATAAGGGCTTTGGTTGTGATCTCTTCGCGTCACTGAATCGATACTTAGTGTTGTAGACTAAGTAGAGCAATCACCGGGAAGTTTGGAGAAAGCACGGGTTTGCTAAAGCGTCACTTTAGCTTCGCTGGGTTGCAACTAGGTTGCGGGTAGGTTTGCTCCGGAGAGGCTTGATAATCGTTGAGATTAGTTTGAGAGTTGTGTCTTGTTTGTCCTTGAAACCTGGTATTTATACCTTAGGGTTTTGACTGCTCCTTACCATAGAAGGATTATTGATTGAAGTTTCCTATTCAATCTCCGCTACTTGATCCCAACAAGGGCTCGTTTTCCTTGTTGATTTTGGAATGGGTGAAACTGTAACCTAAACCCAAGTAGACTTAATTTTGGGCCGCCGGTATCGGCCTGCCAAGCTGAATCCTCTAAAGGGATCTTGCCAAAAATACTTTTGGGCTCAAACAAGTTCCTCTCACTACTTTCACTTGTTTTACTCCATAGCTCTACAATGTTGGTCCTTTACGTTTGCTTTTTTGTATTCCTATTATACCAAATTTACAAACTTCGATCAAAACTTGGATTGAGTTCTTCTTTCTATTGGTTTCAATGTATACAGAACCTGGTGGATAGTGTTGTTCGATGGTATTTTGGGTTTCGCGTTGGCATCTGGCTCTCAAAATTTCTATCTTTATATCTCTGTCCTGAAATTGTAGCAACATAATTAACTATTTCATGCTTTCATCATTGTAGTTGTTCTGTGTTCCTCTGCGTTTCAATTCAAAAGCCTGACTGATGCTGTGGAACAAAATTAACAGAATACTATTAAAAGCAATGTACAATATGAGATGGTTTGACAGTTTCATTGTTGCACTTCTTTGTTCGTACCCTTCTTTAATCATGCAAGTGCCGATGAAAAGAGGCCTTTAGCTTAATTTGCTAAATTCTATAATTATCTATTGGATTCTTGTTTTATATTATCTAATTTGTGGACATTTGGTTCTCCACTGTGATTCCAATATGTTCATTGGCAGGGAGAACTCTCTCATAGCTCTGGTCCCTATAGCTTCTTTCAGCAGGTGTTTGCACCTTATCATGGATAGGCTATCCGCATCAGTGTCCATGTTATCATGGCTGCCCTTCCTACGATGGCCACTCATGAGGAAACCTAATAAATGAACATGGTAATTTCATATACACTACCATTCACCTGGAATATCTGTGCTTTTTCTTGGGTAATAATATTAGACTTGCTTTCAGTTAGTAACATGACTAGCAACAGTGCCCGCGCTTTGCTGCGGGATGAAAATCTTAACCTAGTACCAGTCTTTTCTTACTCTCAAACTTAAAAGAATGATCTTATCATAGTAGCGTTAAATCAAATTTTCTGGAGATTTGCCACCATTACTGCACAAACTTCTTTGGTTGTTTGATGGCTTAGATCTGATTTGATCTAAAGTCTCTTGATCTACCATGCGTTGAGAATCTCCTTTGTTGAAGCTTTGATGTATCACCATGTTTTGCTTGATTAATACCATGGTTTTGCACTATTTAAGGAATATATTCAAGAGAGAAATCATTTCGACCAGTAGATCCAGTGGATGGGTCAACAACCTGTTATTGACAATATTCATATCAGTGATTTGAAAACACAGGACAATTGTGACTAATAGATTCAAAATAGAAGGGGTAAAAAAGGAAAAAAGGAGCTATTAGGAAAAGTAAGACTACCACACTGTCTGCAAAAGGTGTTTATAACTGTTCTGAACTCTTCTGACTGTACCTTCTCAACATTGACCTCTTCACTATCACTTTCCTTTTTACTAATTAATCCCTCCAAACCCTCTCTTCCCCTCTTGTTTTCAACCCATGAAATCCTGAGTCAAAAAACTTGAAGACAGACCCTCAATGAAGCTCTAAGCTCTCAATTATTTGGCATAAACCCAATTTTCAAACTTTTTCTTACCAAAACATGCAATTCAGATTGTGAAGTGTTCTGACAATCAATCCACTCACACACAGTAATCAAACCCAAAACAGACCAATTGAATAAAACCTAACAAACTGTTTCCACAACCAAATGAAAATCAAACTTGGGAAGTTTTGCTCACCTGGGATTTGGCCAAAACCTAGAAATCTACAGCCTCATGGGGATTTCCACTTTCCCAACTCCTTCCCACTTGAGGAGGCAACAAATACTACAAACAAAACAAAAGAAATTGAAGCTTTAAACAATTAATATAAAGTGAAAAACGAATCACCTAAAAACAGAGGAAAAGGGCAAAAATTTGCCCCGGGTTTTGCGTCTACTACCAGGAAGAAGAGACGTCACTTCTTGCTCATGGCATCATCGATCTTTGAAGAACACCTGTGAGCATCATGGACAAATTTACTCAAGAAACCAAGAGATTTACATAACTTGAAAATCTAGACAGAAATTAAACACAGCAGCACACAAAATGACCCACAAAACCAAAGTTGTTCATAATTTACCTCTCCATTCATTTCATATGCAAGTAAAACCTCATCTGAATTTGTTGCTTGAATTAATGAAACTGATCAACAGGTTTTGAATCCATTGATGCAAGTGTGGGTCAATGAGCTTTGGGAGAGAGATAGGTTCTTGTCATCCTTACGGGCTTCCATTTCTTTAAAATTCAAAAAGTACACCCTCTCTTCTATTGTTCAAAGTAACAGATATCTGACCTTAAAAAATGCATATCAGTCTCTCTTAATTGCAAAGAAAAACTCAGAAACTGGATGAGGTATATGTGGCAAAATAGTAAACATATAATGTAAGACTTAAATTTCTGCACATGAAAGCATTTACCTCACTACCATTGATAATGAAATACCCACCTTGGTCATAAAGACACTCCCATTGTCCGTCAAGTATTTCTGCGACGATGACTCGAATGGAGCATAACTGAGACCTGATACCAATGCACTACAAATCAGTAAAGCCGCAAATCACTAAGACATTCATGAAAGAAAGTTCAACTTTTTATTTCAAATTTATTTCCTTATGCTTCATATTAATGCAATACCCAGAAACAATGGAGGTTGCATGTGTCCTAGTCACAGCCTATACCATATCTCCATGATCTAATCTTGTTAACTGTTTCCATTAAGGAGTACTGATATCCTAGCTAAATCTATCAAATAGATAGAGATACATGTAAGTATGAATCCCTCCCCAAACCAAAATTAGTAGGTACGCAATTAAGCAACTGACCCAATTAACAAGGCCAACTTTATAAGATGATCGATGAAGAAGGTGAAGTTGGAATCGCAGCAAGCATGACAATTAGGTCCCCTCCTCTAGGTTCCATCTAGCTATCAATTGCAGTGCTAACTATTACAGGCCACTTGGTCTGGAGTTGGGACCGATGTCATATTGATGGAATTTGATCAATAGGTGAATTTTTAAATCACAAAATTTCAAAGTTATAGTTATTAATTGAATTAATATAGTCTGCGGTTTCTTTTCTCCCAATACATGAAAACTCAAATTTCTTAATGACTGTTACCTTGTTTCCGCTTTTTTGATATAATCTGAGAACGTGTGTCCATATCAAAAACAGCAACCAAAGCTTGATAATCAGATATTCTCTCTCCCTGTCTTTGACTACCTTGATCCTCTGCATCATCATCTCATAAAAGTCTCATCATCTTTGTTCTTCCAGTTTTTGTTGCCATTACTGTATTCAAAATGAAAAACAAAATGAGATATAAGTTACAGAACTAAGTAAGAAGGTTGGTATCTTATACATCAGAATGGCTTGTTCGTTTCTAGAAACAGAATGAATTTTATTATCAGCCTTTAAAAATGTTGATGTAAATAAGTACTATCAAAGCTATAAATGATAAAAATTAATAAAATGCTTCCAGTTTAATTCATATTTAGTGTCTTATTTACAAAATCACAGACAAAAATTCACTCTCCTTTGAAAATCCATACCTGAACTGAAACCAGTTGAAAAATTCAATGCCACACCCTGTCTAAAAAACAAAACAGAAACTGTCAGTAAAGTCAACATTACCATAGTTATGCAAATCATAAACTTAACATAATAATTATCCAATGGACTTTAAACTTTCTACCTGAATAACAGTAGTTGATTGAGATACCACTAACTAATCCGTCATAGGGTATTAGGGTACCTGGAGTTCAGATTATACAAATCTGTCGGCATGTACCCTTCAGGCGACACAGAATCTGTAGGGGGGTGGTAACCAAATCACAGTGAAACCTAGTGAAGACAATTCAGCAGCTTTATCTTTGAGCTCCATGTACCATCTTCCAGATTTATGAGATTCCCAATTAAAACCTTGGCACAATATTTCAAATCCCGTGCCTGTCCCTGAGGTTATTTTCAGAGGGTGGTAATTCTTCAGATTCTGAAATAGCTTCCTCAGTAAATGTGGGAACAGTGCTTCTGAAGATACTATAGGCTTCAACAGCCAATTTTTCTATTTCTTGAAGAATGCTTTCTTGTGCTTCTTTGGATTTTGTCTTTCGACTCTTCTCAGAGGAAATGCCACTCACCAGGGTCCTTATTTCATTTATTATTCCATTGGCATATTAAGTAAAAGAACTTTCATCTATTTCTTCTGCACTTCCCTCATCTACATCAGCACCTTCAGATTGATCCTCCTTTGCTGCAGCAGGTGAGTTATTTGCGCTTGAAAGGGGGATGTAGAAGTCATTGCCCTTACATTTCAACCATTTACTTTCACTTAGCTTGAAAACAAAAAGAAATCCTGCAGTTCCTTCTTCTCAAGTAAACAATGCCCAACGTCCATTTGCTCCCTCCTTTTGCTATAGACAGGAACCAAGAAAATAATTTATTAGCTTTGTAAAAAGCTCTTTAAGTAGCCACAATTAACATGTTTTTCGGCTTTTTCTAGACAGCTTCTAATAAAGATGAAAGTAAATGAAGGCTTTCATTAAATAAATTGTTCCGAGCATGAGGATTCATATAGCCAATACTCAATGCCACTATTCTCTATCACATAATGTATTATAAGTCTTGACACTGAACAAAGTTCTGTAAAATCCTTACCATGAACCTTTGATCACATGCATGCTCAAAAAAATATTTCCATCCTCTCATTGTCAGATTTGATGACCTTCAGATGACGATGATGAACAATAATCCAAATAGAAACCTTTTTCTTTTTTTGGTAATGAAGTGGAAACCTAAAAAGTGGCACTACCTATGCATGACCAAAGGAGAAAAATATGTACAGAACTCCTTTCCCAGTAATAACTTAATATGTTGTCATGCAGACTTGAGGGAAATTTTCCTTTCCTGAAAAAACAAAAAAGAAATTAACCACGGTGTCAGAGCTAGCATATGAGCATATAAAAGAAGTACACACACACTGTTTATAGGAGAAATAATGGCCAAGTCCAGCCAGCAAAAAAAAAAAAAAAAAAAGAATCAAATAAGGGAGGAGAGGTAATAGCAAAGATGATACGGTTATACAAACCTGCAGTCAAGTTCGCAAAGCCTTATCCTTGAAAACTACTGTTTCTGGCGGATGTGGGGCTGCTAGAATTTCCCATCTTTTAGCATCATCTTTGCAAACTCCCTAGTGAACAACAACATGATCAGGTAAATCTGTTTCCAAATATAGAAGATTCTTAGCTGTCTCAGGGCACTTCCTGACAGAAACAGTTACTGAATTCACTACAGCAATTTTTTTTGCGATAGGGAGTTCTTCGTAGAACCCTTCTAGAGACCTCCTTTCCTCTTTAGTTCCTCTGGATTCATTACTGCTATTTTTATTTTGGGAGTTTGATGATTCTGCCTTGTAAAATAAGTTGGATAACTTCCCCAAAGCTCCTAGAATGAGAAAGATTTAATGTTTAAACATTGTTGACTAAATAATGATACCAGATTTACATTCCTAAAGACTCTCTAATGGATTCACTAAAATAATTCAATTAATTGAAGACCATAACAAAAAGAATGTTGGAGACAATGTTTCAAAACAGGGTAACACAACCAATATGAACATGTCTACAATTTTGACCAAAGAGGTGTTCTTGAGTATGAACATGTCTATAAACTCGATCAATATTTTTGATAAAACATGTTACAACTAAACAATCAGTTCACATATGAATTGAAAAAGCAAGAGAATTACCAAGTTGGTCACCTCTGATGACAAAAGTTGATTCAATGGTTCAAGTATAGCTGATAATACAAACGGTAAATTTATCAGTTAGTCATGTATAAACTAAATATAAAAAAAGAAAATCAGCAATGAACTCATTTGGCATGTAATAGTAATAAACCGATAGAGAACACTTTTAGACATATAATAAGTGCGTATGCATTATAATGTCGTTTCAAAATAGGGTAACACCTTAGAAAAGTAAATGATTGTCCACAACAAATGTACATATTTCTTCGGACTTTGATAGATAAGGATAAATGATGGTTCTTGCTCTTTCTGGAAATGCCAATTTGCATCAACATCTCTGCACCGATATCAGATCTTGCAGACTATCAAGGTTTTAGCCCTCGATAAAAGGTGTTTTTTCTTTTCGGATTTTGTTGTTCGCCCAGTGCAGAGACACAGAGAGAGAGAGAGAGAGAGAGAGAGAGAGAGAGAGAGAGAGAAGAACGGGGAAGAAGGAGAAGAGAGGGACAGAGAGCTCTTAGTCAAACAAAACAATTCTGTTTGGTTTGTAAGTGAAGTCTGCTTGAAAGTTTTATAAAAATTGAATCTTTCAAGGGATCCAACGCCTTTGTTGATATAACAATAGTAGTTAATTAGCAGTGATTAGTTAAAACGATAATGTTCTTCATCCTATAATCTTCAATTTGCACTTTTCTATACCCACAGTAACTTAATAACTATTAGCAAGAAGAACAAAACTAAAAAGTTCATAACTTTTTAAACAATAGCATTAATTTCATCAATTGCGCCTACAAATTACCTTCACCCGTAGATTTTTGGCGTCTGCAGCTCCACCATTTTCCCCAATCAGCCCAACCAACCGCCTAGAACCTCTATCTGCAATCAATCAAATACAAATTCTTCAGAAGAACCAAACTTTCGAATCAAATACTGGACAGCCAAAACCTAATCAAACCAATCAACCCCCACTCTGTCAATTCAACTCAGAAATGGAAGAAACCAATAAGATTAAACAGACCCAGAACGAAAGTTCAGAGTATTTATGCGAATCTGCTCTCAAGCTAAAGCCCCATCAGAACACACACAATTTTCAACTAATCACTTAAAGAAAGAAAAATACAATCAAATACCATACCAGTTCCACTTGTGTTCAACCCAATCTTCTCGTCACAAACTGGACCAATCAAAACTCAAATCACTGAATACAAAACAAAAACGAAGCAAACACCGATTATAACCACTACAAAACTGAAAAACACACATAATGAATTCAAGAAAATCACCTTGAATAAAACACAACCAGTACAAAACAGCAAAGCTCAATACCTCTCTCTTTCTGCCTGCAACGATGAGGGATCAGATCTCTCTCTCTCTCTATCTCTAAATCGTTCTAGCACACTCTCAGTCTGAAGCGCTCTCCCTCTCCCTCTCTCTCCCTCTCGATGATTCTGGATTCTCGACAAAAACAAAACACAAAAACCAAACCATTTCGTAGTTGATATATTAAACAACATTAGGGATTTCACATTTTCACCCACATACCGAACAGCTACGTCAATAAAAGCAGGGACAGCTACGTCATTTCCCACCCCGATCTCAACTCAGTTTTAATACGCGCTCTCCCCAAAAACCCCCCACAACACTTTTCTGACTCTCCAAAAACACCTGCAGCAATTTTGTGATTCAAACCCAAAGCCAGGGACAGTTGCGTCATTTCACAACGCGTATGAACAATTGAAAATAGTAACTCCAACTCACATTTAGTATATGTACTAGACACAGTTTCCCGCGCTTTGCTGCGGTAGTTAATATGATACTAATGAAACTGAAAATGAAGCAGACAAAAGTTTTGGAAATTGAAGTAAAGATCTAATCTAAGAGGGAGTGCAAGGAGTCTGCAAGGAAGTTCAGGAAAAGTTCAGTTGGTAGTGTTGTTCAGTTGGATGCGAAATTGTACTCAAGGACTCCCAACTGAACTTTGGTTGAACTTCCCTGGAAACTTCTTGAATTTCTCCTGGACTCCAAATAATGTGCACATTACGCGGAAATTTGTGCTTCCGTGAGCCACAACCAAAACAAAACCATTATTAAAAGCAGAGCCATTATTAAAAGTATAAATGAATAAATAAGGATATAGATTGAAAACAATTGTTTTTTGATAATTGAAGACCAAAATTGATCCCAAACCCAAAACTGATAATTGTAGTTGTGCTTCATTATTTTCATCAAAATCTGACCTCCAACCTCTTCCAACCAATTACTGAAATCGCAGACTCCACAACAAACAATATCCCTGAAACATGAACACCCATATCTGATTCTACCAATTTCTTATTTCAAGAATAACAACTCATCATTTCCTTCTCAAAAATATGCACTACTGTTATAAACTTCAAACCGTAGACATGGAAACCATAAAGAACATAAAACCTCAAAATTCCAACTTCTAAAATCCTAACCACAACTGAAAATTGATTATATCATCTTCTAGAACTCGATCAGTAACATAGCCTTAAAATCCACCACAGTAGTTTATAAATAAATAAAAAAGAGCAATTTTTCTGCTATCAAATGTTTCAATATTTGCAGAACATCAAGTAAATCCCCAAACCCAATCACCAAACACCAATGTTTTGAACTCAAACAACTAAAAGCATCCCTTATTTCATATGCAAATCAAGAACATAGCAATTAATCAAGAACATAGAATAAGAACAAAAGGTAATACCTAATTAAGTCGATGCTGGATGCGGCAAAATCCAATCAACAAAGCAAAAACAGGGAGATACTGCAGTCCACAATACTGAAAACTGCGAAACCAACAGAGACACTATTCAAATTCATAAAGTTTGGAATATCTGGCTTGACATTTTAAATTAATTTGGTACCTCACAATTTATTTTTGACCACAAATAAAACTGAAAGTATTTGAATTATATATATCCAGGGGCACCATCTCTGAGCAAAACCCAATATTTACCTTAGTTATTTTGACTAATCATTGAATTAAACAATTGATTCATGGCTTTTATTGTTCAATCATTAGTTATTGAATTAATCCATAGGGCTGGGTCTCTCTCTCTCTCCATTTGGGTTACACACTGAGAGTGCAGCAATTAACTTATTTTGATAATATTTTAAACGTCAATCACTCTGGTGCAGACGGAAAATCAAAACCTTACCTTCAATCACTGAAATCCGAAACCCAGCAACACTTCTTCTGTTTTCTGCAACCCAATTTCAAAAAACAATACAAACAATCAATAACCAACAATATAGATCCTTGGCTTTGTTCCTCCATGGTACTGTAACAAAATCAGAGTAAAAGATGGTTAAATCAGATAAGTTTACCAACATCAGTAAAGATAAAATTAGCTTTGAAATATAAAGGAGGAGAATAAGTACCATGTAGTAGTTGGCAAAAGAACCACCATTTTGTATAAACCTTGCAACTGAAAATGCCAAGTCCTGTGCAAGTCTAGTAGGAACTGCTCCACGAAATTTTGTATACCTGTAGAGTTTTCATAAAAGAGTCAGAATTAGAAAGAGAGAAAGAAGGAATAATGGGTAAAAAAATAAAAAAATAAAAAACTTGAGTGAGAAACCATGACTGACAAACCCAAGCTCAGAGCCGTCCTCTTCTCCTTTGCTCAATCACTGGTCTGCTGCAAATTGAAGCACAATCAATTCTCACACTAAATTCCCATGAGAAAAAAACATACTTAAACGCATAAAATAGCAATTAGCATCACAGACATTCTCACTGACCATAAAAAGGAAAAAGAAAATTGAGAATATTAGCTGCTTCAAAGCAAGAAACTGTGCCACAAACCAAAGGCTACAGATGTCCAAAAGTGAAATCTATCACCCAAAACCTATCCCTGGCTCACATGTTCCTTTCTAATCAACTATTACATAATACATCAGTTTCCCTGTACTGTCAACTTCTAATTACAACATATACTTGTAAGTCTCCTTGCCACAAAGCCCATCACAAACAAAACTAAGAGAAGAAGAATATATTCACACACACAACCAGAAGACTATATCAGAAGCATATATTCACTCCCTCACTAACTAAACAGAGCTCCACACACAATCAAATCCCTCAGATCGAAGATAAAGCAGTAGCAAATGAAAACAATCTGAAAAATCAAAACTATTTGAACCCGATAATAATGATAGCGATAGTGATTTGAATCAAGCAATCAAAAAAACTTGAAAATTCAAGCTTCTGTTCAAGTTCTAGTTTCTAATCACATCAAAAAGCAAAGCAATCAAAAGACACACAGAAAACCTAGAGGGATAGAGAAGAGAGAGAAACAGATCGGCGTACCTTGTAAGCTAAGAATGCGCAAGTTTTGTTGCCATTGTTACTAATGGCCTCCTCGAGTTGGAGTTGATATCTATGCTTCTCATATGATTCAGTTCCCTGCAAAAGATGATGTTGGTAATGAGATCAAAAGCCAACAAATGTTGTAATGTTTATGAGTCTCAGTAAAAGCAGAGAACAACTCACTGGGGGAATAAGTATTGTACTAACCCTATCGGAGCACCTTGTTGTGTCTATGTTTACGATATCTTTTACAGGAGATGTTTAATTTCATCATCGAGCACTGACTTGTTCAATTGTTTCTGAAGAATCTCTGAAACCTCCTCCATCACTTATGCCTTGATAACAATATATAAGATCAGTAAATAATTCAACTCAAATCAATATACTATAAAAGATCAAGCAAACAAATGATAAAAGAGGTGCTGGACATATACCTCTAAAGTGTAACCGAGTGAACTCTAATCAATGATAAAAGCCAATGCCTCAGAGTTCTCATTTGGACTTATCCTGCACCTTCTCCAACGCTTTAGCTTCAAGGGTTTCTGAGTTCATTATTATTTGTTTCATTCCTTGTCGAAGCATATTGCAGGCATATCTGGAAGCAAGATAAAGAAAAAGAAGCATGTGACTACATTTCAAGAAATATTCATGTACAGTACAGTACCCTTTGAGTCTCTTTCACCAAATGTATAGATTATGTTGTCTCCATCTATTATTCTTATTCATGAAGTAGGTAATGAGGACATACACACACACACACACACACACAATATTCCTATACACCAAGAAATAAGCCCCAAAATCATAATCTAACCACAATCTAGAAAGCATACCTAAAAGGCGGATACTATGTCAGATCTATTGCGTTGGAAATGCCCAGGCTGCAAGAAAAACATAGAGAAGATAAATTAAACATAATAATAATTTCTAAGAGATAGACAATGTAATAACCTGGTTCAACTATGATCTACAATCACTAAACCCCAATCATCATATAAGTACATAGTAAAAAGAAACTGAAATAATTCCAAAATATCTTAGCTCAGAGTCACCAAGTTCATTGATAAAGGAACCAAAGACAAATATCACTTCTCAGAATCCTATAACCAAAGTATAGATCCAAAAATACCAAAGAGAATAAATTTTGTTTATAAGCTTGTAATATCTAGATAATATCTACCCCTATCATATGCAAAAATAGTTTGATAAATGTAGGCTTGAGTCGACCATCTCATTTTTTACTCATCCTATCAAAATCAACCTTATTATTTTAAAACATATTGAAAGAGAAAAGGATTAATTACTAACCATAAAACAAAAATCTTTTCAGGAGAAACTGAAAATCCATAACACATGATAATAAAAAGCAAAGGCGAGTATAAAATCGAAATCCAAACTGGACAGCGAGAGAGTGAGAAAGCGAAAAAAGAGGCAGAAGGGAGGAAGAGAGAAACCAACAGGAGAGAATCCCAAACTGGAGCACGAACAATACCCCTACAAAATCGAAATCCAAGTAAATTGAAAACCAGCCACAGCAAAAAACCCAACGAAAACTATAAACCAAAAAACACAAATCAAAAACCAACCGAAAATGTAGTCGGCAGAGCCATCCAAAACGCAGATCTTCTTCTCCTCACAGCAAAACCGAATCACCACTCTCTGGTTCTCTCTTTCTCTCTCTCTCTCTGTTTCAACTGTGCTTTCTCTAGAAACCACGAACCGAAAAAAATAAGGTCCTATTGTCCAAACAAAGCAAACTCAATTGTTCTGAAACTATCCAATAGTCTCTCTTTTTGTCTAACAAACAAAGTTCAAATCTTTTCACAACAAAAGCTTATAAACTAAATAAAAATGCTCATAAAGTCATTCTACACAATACATACTAATCAAATGCTTACAGAAATCAGAATCATCAAAAAAACAAAAAAAAAAACTTGCTGAAAGAAACAGAGCTAACCTTCCAAGCTGCCCATCTTTCCGATCTCAGGAGGAATCTCTCCACCTATATTATTAACATTCAAATAAAAGTCAGTGGGCTAAGTCAAGTTGGCAATCTCTTGTTCCGAATTTAATGAGAAATCATAGTAGTGAGCATTTAATGACAAAACTCTCTATCTCTATACCTCTTCTCAAAATTCTTATTTCCTTCTCCTCCTTTCTTCTTCTCTCCCTCTGTTCCGTTTCTTTCCCCTTTCTTCTTCCTTTGTCCTCGATCCTGAATCTCTCATCTGTCTTAGACCTCTCTCTTGCTCGATCCTTCTCGACCTTTCTGGCTCTCTCATCTGTCTTAGACCTCTCTCTTCGTGGAGCAAGCAAACACAGCCACGCGGAAACCAACCACAGTGCAAAAAAGCAATGGCAAACTGTAATTAAGGAGAAACATAAGGGCAAAAGCGTCACTCCATTTCAGGCCCTTATGAACAGTATCTCCGTCCTTATGAACAGTATCTCTCCTTTAGTATATAGTAAATAACTAGATAATCCCCCTCGCGCGATGCTGCGAGATCAACAAAAATGATTCTACATAGCTGAAACAAAGTATTTGTTTATTGATTTACTAAGCTTATTTAAACTTGACATCAGTTAAAACAAAAGATGCAAAGCTTATCAAACATCCAACTCAAACAAAAAATACAAAAGAAAACGATTCATAAAGCTTACCAAGTAACAGCTGAAATCGAAGTTGTTGTCCAAGTTCTCTATATGCTAATACGTAACGCTGCAAAAGCAACACTTTAAATAAGCACTCACTCCCCTCCTGTTGTTCCCAAATGCTCAGCTCCCAACATTGCACACAACAGAGAAGTTAAGAAATTCAATACTAACACTTTTAACATATATTTTCAAATACATTGACAAAGCATTCATTTAATCACAATTAATCAAACATCAAAACTGCAGATTTGATAGAAGATAACACTCATATACAGAAATTTGAGATTCATATATCTGCTATTGAATTACATATTCAAACTCCTTTCAGACTTTCTTGTCCTTTATTTCTGATGTAGTATATTTACTGCCTAGACACCAGGATCAACAAACTCTAAGGTTTAGGGCTTATAACTCACAGGTTAGTAGGGTAGAAAGTAAAAACTAAGAACTAGGACTCCCTCCCAGGTTTCTCACTCACACACAAGGCTTCACACCAACACTCCAATCTCTGGAAAACTCAGAAACACTCTGAAATTTTTATTCATCACGACATATCTGGCCACTTGGCACTTACACTTATTTATATTTGAGCAGATAGCTCATATTAACTAGCATTAAAGACTCTTTCATAGCTAGGGCTGTTACACTTCACAAAACTGAAGCATAAAAGACCTAATAAAGAAATTTAAACTCCTAACTGAAACTGAAATAATAAAGAAACCTTAAAAATGTCAAACTGAAACTGACCCAAACTGAAACTGAAAGACACCTGCCTAGAGACTTCTAGAATGAAAGCAATTAATCAAACCATATGGAAAGGGAATGACTAGCTGCTCTCTTTTTCCATTTCTTTCGCTCATAAACCTTAAAAGGTTTGGCTATGATGTCCTCATCAATTCTCCCCGGCTGGGAAGAACTCGCCTCCGGTGAGATAAAGCTGTAGTATCTTTCCAGAATATCTGGATTGATGCGCTGCAGCTCCTCCTTAGTTACCCAAGTGTTGTCAGAATCTGGTCTGTCCTTCCATTTAATTAGGTACTTCTGGTAGCCACCTTGTCTTGTCGAAACAACCTGCTCATCCACAATGTTTTCCACTACATCTCTCTTAGGAACTTTAGAACGAGGCAAAGGTGGGGTGATTGGTGAAAATTCAGACGAAAATGGCAACACAGGCACCATAGGTTCTCTATAGGGCAGTAAGTCCTCCACATTAAAAGTAGAACTGATTCCCATTTCTAGAGGGAGTTCTAACACATATGCATTGGTTCCAACCTTCTGCAATACTTTAAAAGGTCCAATGCTGCGAGCTTGTAACTTCTTTGCCTTCCCTTTAGAGAAACGTTCAGGTCTAACTCGAACCATGACAAAGTCTCCCACTGAAAATTCCTTGAATGCTCGATGTACATCAGCAGCCTTTTTATATTGCTCATTGCTCTTGTTAATCCGACGATTAATCTCAGCATGCAGCTCATGAATATGACTTGCAAATTCATTAGCGGACTGTTATGGTCTGTGAAACCGTCATGGGAATGAGATCTATTGGAGCTCTGGGCTTGTTACCGTAAACAACTTCAAAGGGGCTCATGCCAACCAAACTTCGCAGCAGATTTCCCAAACTTCTATTCACCACTTCAGTTTGCCCATCTGTTTGCGGATGGTAAGCAGATGAAAACTTGAGTTTGGTGCCCAACATGTGCCACAAAATCTTCCAAAAATAACTCAAGAATCGAATGAACCCAGCACAAGGGCTAAGGCTCTCTCGAATGAACCCTTTTGCAAGAAGCTCACCAACCTGCCTTTTCAATTCTGCATGCTCGGTTGGATTCATCTGATAATGTGGTAAATTAGGTAATGTTGCTCCAGGGACCAGATCAATTGCATGTTGAATATCCCGGAGAGGAGGAAGTTCATTTGGAAGGTCCTCGGCAAATACATCAGTAAACCGTTCAAGGATTGATTTCACATCCGGGGGCAACTCCAAACTAGTCAAAGGGTGAGATTCCTTTGCAATTAATATAAAAATAACAGAATCACCTGTTGTCTCTCTTGCAAAGTGTCTTGGACTGATGATATTAAGGGATTTTGATTGCTGCCCTCCTTTGCTAAGTGTCGGTTGGGGTACTGGTCTAGGCTGGATCGGGTTCAACTTGATGTGCTTTCCTTCATGAATAAAGGAGCATGAGTTGGCACGGCCTGAAATGGTTACATCCAGATCATACAACCATGGTCTGCCCAAAAGAATGTGTCCCACGTCCATCGGCACCACATCACACCAAACAGTATCCTTGTAAGATGAAAACTGAATAGGAACTTGACATCGCTGTGTCACGGGAATGGAAGACTTGTCAATCCATGCCACACGATAAGGTTGAGGATGATCAGCAGCGGTCAAACCCAATTTAGAGATGGTTTGAGGGGAGACAACATTGATGCAGCTTCCATTGTCAATGATGACTTTATAACTTTTGTCTCCACACTTGACATAAGTGTGAAAAATGTTTGTTCTCCGCCAATCTTCAGTACTCTTAGGTTGAGTCAAAGTGCATCTAACCACAGCCATTCTTGGTTGAACAATGTCTATAGGTTCACCCTCCAAATCATCATCAGTAGCTGGAATTTCAGGCTCATAAACTTCTTCCTCCAATTCTCCTTGAACAGCAGCCTCTTCTTTTGTGCTTGCTGCAAACAAACTTCGAGTTTGCTCTTTTGTAGGGCATTGACCAGCATAGTGACCGTAACCTTGACATCTATAGCACCTTATAGATCCCCCTCCTCGCATACCAGATTGCAGTCCCATTCCTTTATCAGCTTTCACCATGGAACTGGCAGTACTAGAGCCATTAGAGAATGGAGACGGTTTTGTTTCAGAGGTGCTAGGACGAAAGTCAGGATTCCGCTGGTCAAACCGCCTGTGCATAGTGGTTGTGGGGGTCTTCAAGTAGTGCTCCAATTCTTGCACTAATTGATAAACTCGCTCTAATGTATTTACATCATGAGGGATCAACTCTCTTTGAAGTTCTGGACGAAGACCTGTTCTGAAACGAGCAAGAGTTACTGATGGGTCTTCGGTGATGTTACATCTCACCATAAATTCTTCAAACTTATCAATATAATCAGCAGCTGTCATGCTTCCTTGACGAAGAGATTGCCATTGGTCAAGCAAGCGTTCCTTGTAAGACAAAGGAACATACTTCTCCTTCAGCCTTTCTTTCATCTCATCCCAATAAGCAATGGGATCTTCACCATCTCTCGCAATTCGTCTTTCCACATTAGACCACCAATCTCGAGCCTTGCCCACCAACTTCATCTTTGCAAACCTTATCCTGCGATCTTCAGACAACTCATACCATTCAAAATAATGATCCATGTCTGATAACCAATCCAAGAAAACCTTTGCATTCAGCTGGCCATCAAAACTAGGAGCTTCAATCCTCATAGACTTCATTGCCTTTTCTTCAGGATCATGTCCATTTTGCCCATTGTTATGTGGAACATTTTGTCTGCGAACATTCCTTCTAGGTTGCACTCTCGGCCCCCCACGTACACTTTCTTCTTCATTGTAGATGGAAGCTTCAATCTCTGCCAAACGACGGTCAGAAGCAACTGCCTGATCTTGTATTCTGGTCTCAAGATGACCAATTTGGGCAGCTAAACCTTCTATCGCTTTAGCCAAAGTTTCAAGGTCCATGGCTAAATGAAGTTTCTTTTGGCTGGAGCTAGGAGACACCAGAGCTTGTCCAGCTCTGATACCAAAACTGATGTAGTATATTTACTGCCTAGACACCAGGATCAACAAACTCTAAGGTTTAGGGCTTATAACTCACAGGTTAGTAGGGTAGAAAGTAAAAACTAAGAACTAGGACTCCCTCCCAGGTTTCTCACTCACACACAAGGCTTCACACCAACACTCCAATCTCTGGAAAACTCAGAAACACTCTGAAATTTTTATTCATCACGACATATCTGGCCACTTGGCACTTACACTTATTTATATTTGAGCAGATAGCTCATATTAACTAGCATTAAAGACTCTTTCATAGCTAGGGCTGTTACACTTCACAAAACTGAAGCATAAAAGACCTAATAAAGGAATTTAAACTCCTAACTGAAACTGAAATAATAAAGAAACCTTAAAAATGCCAAACTGAAACTGACCCAAACTGAAACTGAAAGACACCTGCCTAGAGACTTCTAGAATAAAAGCAATTAATCAAACCATATGGAAAGGGAATGACTAGCTGCTCTCTTTTTCCATTTCTTTCGCTCATAAACCTTAAAAGGTTTGGCTATGATGTCCTCATCAATTTCTGGTGGAGGTAACAAAATATTGAAGACTCTAGCAGCCAAACTACTCGAATTAAAGGACCAATCTAATAAACAAAGATGAGCTCCCAAGTAGTGTGCCAGTTCTTCTAATAACATCAACTTCACCAACAACATGCTCACTAATACTATATTGTAGAGGGGCATCATCGTTTCCGCAACTCTATTGATAGAACAGTGCTAGAAAACTTCCCCGCGCTTTGCTGCGGGATGTGCAGTTATCAATGAATTAGATGTAATAGAACTAAACTTAAAAGGACGACAAAATTGTTTTCAATTGTCTTGAGACCATTGCTACATTATAAATCAAGGATCTCAGACAAAATTGTACAATATCATCACTGCAGATCATCTAAAACAAAATGAATTAAATCATGCCCTAGCTTTGAGATCTTATCAAAGTTTCTACTGGCAACATTTTCCATTATAGTAGTTTTCAAAAAATAGGCTATCTTAGTTTAAGGTCAACTTGGTTACAATTGCTGCTGGAACATTTTCCAAAAAATAGTTGTTCTAGTTGTTCCAGGGGTATATATACAAAAGGTGTTAGGCTATCAAAAGTTGGTCATGGAGTCTCTCCAAAAACATTGCTTGCTGCAGTTCTATCTATACAAAAAGTGGTGCAGCAGCAAATAGTAATTCAGCAGGGAATAAAATTTAGAAAAGGAGACTGAAACAGAGAGCACTGACCAGGATCACACTGCTTATAAAATTTCTTCAAAATCTGCAAACAAAAATCGAGAGCAAGGAAAATTCATACTCAATATCCAAAAATTTATTAAGAGGAGGAAACCAATTGGAAACTGGAAATTGATTACCTAAATAGTGAAGTGATACATAATAAAGGATACAGTTAAGTGATATCAAATCCTTTATTATGCATCACTTCACTGTTTAGGTAATACAAACCCAACAGAACAGCATTCACTGACTATAAATATCCCATAGATTCATTTGAAAGTTAAACACTAAGTATGAATCTGTAACTCATATCAATATCAGCAAAAGAATAATGCAATAGAAGGGAACAACAGTAAACTACTGAAGTTAATGTATAGAATTAAGCTTTGAAATTAAGAATAGGGGCTGTGACCAGTTACCCATTTTTAGCCCAAAAAATGCCCACTTACTCCACCAAGAGTTTTTTAACCCCATTTACCCAATCTTACATCTATTGACATTTTAGCCCCTGTTAATTAAATTAAAACCCATCCATCTCCCTCCCTCCCTCCCTCTATTGACATTTTAGCCCCTGTTAATTAAATTAAAACCCATCCATCTCCCTCCCTCCCTCCCCATGATCTCCCTCCCTCCCTCTCCCTCTCCCTCTCCCTCCCTCCCCATGATCTCCCTCCCTCCCTCCCTCTCCCTCTCCCTCTCCCTCCCTCCCCATGATCTCCCTCCCTCCCTCCCTCCCTCCCTCTCCCTCTCCCTCTCCCTCCCTCCCCATGATCTCCACCCTCCCTCCCCATGATCTCCACCTCCGGTCTGTCTCTCTCTCTCTGATCGCCGCGCCGGAGATGCAGTCCAAATCTGAACACGACGATGAAGCTCCAGTCGGCGATCCAACGTTCTCGTCGCCGTTCGATTGATCGGCGATCCAGCCACTCCAACGTCCTCGTCGCAGTTCATCGGCAATGTGTCTACTGCCCCTAACGCTGCCCCTAAACCCTAAACTTAACACGAAGACATTATTTGGGGGCAGTAATGTGTCTACTGCCCCCCACTAAACCATTATTACTGCCCCCCACTAAACCATTAAAACTTGCCCCAGTTTTGTGAAGGGTTCTGACTTCGTATGAAGACATTATTTGGGGGCAGTAATGTGTCTACTGCCCCCCACTAAACCATTAAAACTTGCACCAGTTAAGTGAAGGGTTCTGACTTCGTATGAAGACATTATTTGAGGGCAGTAATGTGTCTACTGCCCCCCACTAAACCATTAAAACTTGCACCAGTTTCAAGGATTCACAGTGTATTGCACTTTATCACAAACAAATCAACAAGAGATGATTACTGTCTCCTAAGAAAGACATTATTGGGTGGCACTAATGTGTCTACTGCCCCCCAATAGACCATCAAACATTACACCGCTTCCTATGTTTCGCAGATTATACAAGTTATTCACACTCAAAACAACAGATAATGTCTAAAAACCCACATTATGAGGGTCAATATTCTGTCTACTGCCCCCCACTAGACTGACACAAACAACACAATTTTTTTCATTTATCAACTACTGCAATTTAACACTACATTTACTTTGGAATAGCAGTTTTCAGTCCGTCAATAAATAAAGCAGTTATCATTGGCCCCCAATACAAAGTCTACTGGGGGGGCACTAATGTTACAACTTTTATGGTTATGACTGCACAATAGCAGATAGCCATTTTCAGTCCGTCGTCGATTCCTTCAGAAGGTCAACCCCGGCCTCACCGAGCTTCTCAGCGACGAGGACCGTCGGCTTGGCGTCGAGCCTGGCAGCGGAGAGCACGACGACGAGTTTCGGCGCGGCGATGGCTAGAGCAAATGAAGGGAGGGAGAGAGAGATCCGACGTCTTCTGGAGAGAGAGAGAGAGATAGAGAAATCGGTGAGGGGGGAGGAGAGAGAAATCAGTGAGGGGGAGAGAGAGAGAGAGAGAGAAACTGAGAGTAGAGAGATTGAAGGAGAGGGCAAAAAAGTCCCAAAAATTAATAAAAAGAATTAATTGGGTAAAGGGGAAATAATCCCTTAGAGTGTTTTGGGTAAATGGGGTTTCAAACTCTTAGTCGGGCAAGTGGGCACATTTTAAGCTAAAATTGGGTAAATGAGAATCTTCCCTTAAGAATATTGCGGAAGATTAACAAAAAGGCATCAATGACACTACTAAGGGACATGTATGTTAACTATATACAAAAGTGCACATGATGAGGCATCAACCAAATGTTAATACAAAGAAAAGAACCAAGCTGAGAAGGTAACTTAATTGCAGCAGTTACAGAATTCTACAAAACATAGAACTTATCAGAGGATTCCAGTAATAAAGTTAGGACTACTTGCAGCAACTGCCCCTAAAAAGTCATCGATCATCAGAAATAAGCCAAGAAGGTCAAAATCCCTACTACTTCAATAATTCCCAAAAAGAACACAAATAAAAAAAAATTTCATAGAAACAAAACGACTTAGTTTAATTTCAACTATCAATATCAAGGAGTGATGATTAAGGAAAAGAAGAGCGAAGAGAGAGCCGGGAAAAAAAAAAAAAAAAAAAAGGATGCCGTGGCTCATCAACAGCAATCACAAAATGATTCAAAACCTCATTCCTTATCATCAACTATTCCAATCCTTCACCCATCAAATACAGCACCCAGAAAGAATTTCAAATCACATTCTCACAAAGTCACAAATAACTTCCACTTGTCCTATTTTAAAGCACAGAATAAAAGATTGAAGTCTCACCTATGAAATTCGAGATGAAACTGATTTTTCCCTTCTTCCCTTTTCTGTTTGAACGCCTCAAACTTTACAAAGACTGCAAATTATGGAAAATCCAAAGTTATTTAGAGATAAAAAAAATTAGTTCTAACATCAGAAATTCCCAACATTGTCTTTAGCCACAAATTCCCATAAAACAGAAATTGTTCTCTCTGTTGTTTTAAATAAAGCTGACAGCCAATTTTCACTTATACTATTTAAGATTACTCTTAATGCTTTAGCTGTTTGAAGATCACATCTTATTGATCCCCACTTACTCAGAATCCACTATTAAATATGGTTCAGAGCACGATAATTATGAAACCAAACCCAAAACCTCTCTAAGAAAACCAAACTCCAACAACTCACTTTCAAAAAAAGAGGAAATAAAAAAAAAACTCACCACCAAAAGACACTAATCAAACTTGTTAAGAACACTAAACAAAGAAAACAGCAAAGAAAAGTTACCTCGAGCAATAACTTCAAAATCAACAGACCAACAAAAAAAAAATCAAACAAAAACAGATAGCAGCAGCACGCATTCCAATTTCACACCACCACTTCAAGTATAATCATTTCATATCAAGGAAGACATACAAAAATTCATCCAATCAAGGTGTAGAAATTGATATTCCTTGATTGATTTAAGCTATTACATTCTATGTATTATATAGCTATGAGTATTTGACAGTTACAAGTATTACATTAACAACAGAATCAAAACTGATGCATAATCCTAGGAAATAGTAAAGCAGCAGTAGACAAACTATTTAGACAAACTAATCAATGGAGGAGATTCTGGGAGTGATTGAAGGAGGAGATTGATTCTCTTTAACACAAGGAAGCCACTATCTAAATGTCTGAGAAATAAAATAAAATAAAAAATAGAAAAAAATATAATCCAATAAAAATACCCATTGCAATTGAACAGCCTTAATTTAACAAACTTCCATAACGATACAGAACAAAACAACTCAACTCAACAACCTAATGTCTCTTTTCAACCAACACATAGAAATCCAAAAAGAAAAGGGGTGTAAAACGATGAATTGCAAGCAAGAGCCACTACTCTACCAAGCACCCACGGATCAAACAAACCAAACACAAAACCCAATTTCACAATCGAGGATCAAACAAACCAAGCACAAAACCCAATTTCACCAAAAAAACAAAACAATGGAAAAACCCAGAAATCCGAAACCCCCAATTACCATCCAAAGACCACAACTTTAAACAAAACCCACAATAACCGAGCCCAGAAAAATCGAATCGAGACAATATTTCAGAATTCGGATGCAATCAGACCTGAGAATTAGGTGAGAGAATTACCGGATTAAAGGTTCAAACTTTGGAACCCTAGCTTGAAATTATCGGATTCAATTGGATTGACTCGGCGACGACTCTATGCTTTAGGGATTTTCCTCCGATCTCCTTCTCTATCTCTCTCTATCTCCGATTTCTTTATCTCTCTCTCTCTATCTGTCGATCGTTCTTGATTATTGAAAAAGATGACTCAGGACCGTAGAAGAAGAGGAAATCAACGGGAAGACGCGATATATCCATGTCAGTGAGTTGTAAAAAAATTTCAACCGAGGGCAAAACCGCCAATTCGAATGAACAGTAATAGGAACAGTACTGAACAGTGATAGGAACAGTGATTCGGCTTTAGATGTATGTATAATAACTAGAAAATTCTCCCGCGCGATGCTGCGGGTATAAATCTTTGTTTTTTTTTTCCTCAAATCTTGATGTACATAACATAATACATTTATAATTTTAGATATTACAAAAACTGGTGTTTCAATCATAAAGAGAAAGGTTCAGCTAACACCTGGTATTTTAACCAAGCTGGTATCAAGTTTCTACAATGGGGGTTTAGCACTGATCTAATTCATTGGCAGACTCAAATGCATCTTCAACTGAAGTAAACTCATCTGCAGATCCATGGACTGTACATACAAATCCCAATTCACTTGATCATGCAGAAGATGCAAGAAATGTAAAATAAAAAAGAGAAGGAAATATACAAATAATCTAGAAATAGTTCACTACAGTTTGTTTATCTTCTTAAGTATGAACAAACCAAATCCCAAAACCAACAAAAAATAAAATGGATTAAGCTTTACATAACCATATCCTCACTAAAACTACAGACCTTATATGCAACAAACAGGTTTGGATCTCTTTACCATAGAATAAAAGATCCGTGGATTCTTTGATTGTAACATGCTCATAGGCTTTCATTAACATAATAATGAGGCATAGTCGGTTGGAACTGATACCTATATATAGACATTGAGAATGAGTGGAAATTTTGAGTGATGTTCAGCTCAAGAATAGTAAGTTATGCAATTGCAACAACATTGCAGAGAACCCTCAAAACCTGCATATACTGCAGAGAACCCCAAAAGCATTGTCATAGTCCCCAGATGATAGTCTGATGAAGAACCTATTATAAAGACAAAGAAAAGTTCAACTTAAAAAATAATTAAAATTATAACAATGCCTCGGAGCAGGAACAAATGTTTGTCTAGTGATGAAATCAGATATTGAAGATGAACCAACCTTTGTGCTCTATCAATGGCTTGATCAGTCTCATCCCTTATTTGGTGTCCGTGATCAATAAGTTGCAGATTTGTCATACCTGCAAAATTTGAAGATAATATTCAGTTCCAAATAATAAATGAAACTGAAATACCCATAATTTCAGTTAACCCCAAATGAATTTTGAGGAGGCTAACCTGAGATGAGGTTCCAATAACATGCATGAGAGCCTTTAGGGTTCAGCAAGATTCTGTTCATCAAAATTCAAACTCAGTGAGAAGTAACTCAAAGTTTTGTTGATTGTTATGCAGTGTCAAAACTCAGTCTCAATAGTACCCAACGATCAACAAATGATTGGACCAAATACCAAAAAGAACACTACCTATTGACAAAGAAGCATTAAACTCCACCACTTATAGAAATTAATCTAAAATTTAAAACTGTGAAAGAAAAAAAGCATAAATCGAAGCTGTTGGAATTGATTATTTGGATGTCAGCCTAAAGAACAAACAGAATATGCAAAACACAGAAACCGACATCAGTGGAAAATTAACAACAGCAAATGATTTAATAGAAGTTATGGTATATAAAAATCGAGTGAACAGCAGGAGAAGCAAACTTTCATTAGAAATAAAATTTGTTCTATTCCTTGTTTTACCAGATTAGTAACAGAGCTTGAACTTCGGAGCTGTTGAAAAACAAAAAACATGTATGTATTATGATTGAGAACACAATTACAGATATGGATAATACAAATCGAAAAATTGAGTAATTGATGTACAAAGATAAAACTGAATAATATAAAAGTGAAAATTTACCAAGCTTTTGCTGAGACTGATTGTGATGGATAAGCTTGAAATTGCCTTTGGCATACAACCTACAGAATCAAAACAAAACAACCATCACTACTCCAGCACAAAGAAAACACCCAAAAAATCGAAACCCATATCAATTGAAAGCCGAAGTTTTGAAATCACCCAATTGAAAGTACAATCAACCAAAGATCATATCTAAGAAAATAAAGCAGAAAATTGAAGAATTACAACACTGATTTGAAAATTGAATTCAAAAAAAGCAAGATTGATAAACGCCTATCATCATTCAGAACCCAACAACAGCGATGAGAGATAAAAAAAAAAAAAAAGATGATAATAATAATAAAAAAAATCCAGACCTGCAACTATTCCAGACACAGATACCTCTCTCTCTCTTCTGCAATAAATCCAGATCGATCACTTCTTCTTTCCTCTCACAGTCTCTCTCTCTCTCTCTCTCTCTCTCTACCTCTGCTGCAACAAATCCGGATTGATGCTGCGAAACAGTGAATGTCGATCTTGATAGTCTTCCCGAAGACACAAAGAATTAGGATTTTGCTTATATATTGTGGGGAAATGGCAGCATGGTAATTCAGAAAAAAATAGAGGGCAATACCGTCATTTCGCACCCTTAGGAACAGTTTAATGAACAGGGATGAACAGTCAAGGTCATTCGGCTTTAGATTATAGTACTAGAAAAAGTGTCCGCGCGTTGCTGCGGAAGGGTTTGGTTCTTTTTTCATGAATTTTACACGCAATAGACTGATAGTTTGACAAAAACAGAAAGTTCTGGTCCAGCTATAGAACAATTGATGAGTACAAGAAGGAAAAGAAATGCAAAGTAACAACCACCAAATACTGGGGGAGAAAATGCACCTATGTTACTAATAGCCTCCTCAAGTTGGAGTTGATATCAATGCTTCTCATTTGCTTCAATTTCCTACAAAAGATGATGTTGGTAATCAGATCAAAAGTCAACAAATGTTGTAATGTTGAAATAAAGTAGAACATAGTAACGGCACTATCAAGTTAAAGGTGCAACCCCCTACGGCAGAATTCTTAATTAGCAGAATTCTTACTCTTTAGAAGGTGACTTGCACATCCCATCTGCAACTACACTCCCAGTTACTGACTTATTAAGTATTGTTTTTGCCCATCAGCAACATGTAAAGCTTTAAAAAAAAAAGGGTTCTCTCTGATTTACAGCTACATATTACTGAGATAAAGAAATGGCAGAAAGAACTCATGACACCTAATGGTCGTAATCTAAGCACGAATACAAATAACACAAATGGTGAAACATAACAAAAGATCATCTCTTTCACACTTTATCCCAGCAAGTGGAGCTAATCATAATCTACTACAATCCCAGAACAGATTTTCCAATAAGAAAGGTTCTTTCCAAACAAATCAATAGATTAACAACAGATGGGATACACCCAGAAAAACTCTCACACACAATAGTGAACTTCTGTTGATTAACCAAGAGCAAATACTTTCATCACTTTTGAAGCAGCAAAGCTTCAAATCGAAGAAGTAAAGCAAAGCCTTATACAAAGTAAACCATGAAAACAAATAAAGTCTACTGGCATATGTAGTTTGTAACCCTCACTGATAGAGGCAGTAGTACTAATATTAGATATAACAAAAAAAAAAAAAAAAACACCATTATATGAAGGAACACAGTTTTCTAGCAGCAAGAGAAAATTCCATCATTATATAAGCTCCTTGGCTCTGCTTTTTATGAAACTTAATATCCATCTAAGAGATAATCTATAAGTGACAATCAACATTGTCCTGTTCAGCTTGTGATTGTAGAGATAAACATGAACAACTGATCGCAGAATATCAACCTTGATATTATGTAATAATATCAACCTTGATATTATGTAATAATATCAACCTTGATATTATGTAATAATATCAACTTATTACAGTTTATAGCTTTAAGAAATATATAAATAGCTGCTTTTTATTCCGTGGAATAAGAAATTGACATGAACATCGAAAAATTGGCATTATCCTTCAAACTTGATAACAGCATATAGCATTTTAATTTTACCATCCATATTTGAGTTTGTTCCCAACACTTCATCATCTCAGTTTCCCCCTTCTGTAGGAAATAACTTTAGATGTTGATTTTTAAAATCAAAATATTCAACAATATTATGAAGAGAAAGCATAAGTAACAAACATATAAAACACTCATTTACGTTACAAAACAATCATTTACATTAACAGAACCCTGGCATGTAAAGCAAATATCTTCATCATCATATATCCAAGTATGTTGATCCATTGCCAGTGGCCTATCATGAGGTTAGTGCATACCTGTTTGAAGATTGCGGAAAACTTAACAGATCTCGCATCCTCTTTGCAGCAGCGGCTTCCCTACGTGATGCATCTTGCTGCTGCTTCTTAATTGTATTAAAATGTTTATCTCTGTCTTTCTCCTTCGAAGTGGTTGGTTGCAGACTGCCTTTCCTCAAGTAATACTGCTCGACCTCGTTCACTCTTTTCTCAAGCTGCAAATCCACCACAAACTAATCAATCCAAGAAATGCAAAACTGTATAATTGAAGAATAAATCATAAAGACAACTGTTTAAATAGAGATATATAATAGCTGACAAAAAAGACGACAGTAGCTATAATTATTGGCACATATGCTAATAATTAATAAATATAATTAAAACTTTCCCATAGAAATTATCTACATGGTACTTATTCACCTGCTTGTTGTCTAGAAATTTCTCACAGTTAAAGCATATGCTCACTAATCTGAGTTGTAAACTTCTACCAGAAGAGGCTCTAGCATTTTGAGAAGTAATTTTTAAAAATGATGACAGATAACATATGTGTGTACATATGCAGAATTAACAACAATAAGTAAGATATTATCCTAACAAAGAACTTCCCATAGCCATTTGTCATTATTCAGAACCTACTCACCCTTCAAATAAAGGAAAAAGTATGATATCCAGGTTATCTAATGCCTCCCTTTTGTCAACGTTGTTCCTGCAAATAGGACAGGTATGAGTGCATAGCAAAAGGTCCAAAAATAAATAATCATCCAAAGTAGAAAGAGCTAGAGGCAAGAGTTATGACCAACTCTACCTCAAGAGAAGGACAACTGCATCAAAGGAAACAAAAAACAACAATCCAAAATTAGAGTCCAAAGCAGTACTGCCACCTACTGTTCTTGTTTATTGAAATCCCTAGCAAATGTAAACAATGTTATGTTACTACAATGAAAACAGAAAACTGAAAGATAAGTTAAAAAAATCTAGATAAAATGCTTCCAAAGGTCATCTCAAACATTCAAAATAAAATGGAATAGTCTGAGTAGATTAACAATTATATACTCGCTTACTGTGAGCCATGCAAAATCAAGACATTCTAAACCATTTGCCGCTTCTGTTTGCAGCATTTCTTAAACACTTTAAGCAAGTTCTAACTCATAGGCACTTTCACTAATAGCATAATTCCAAGGATAAGTTACATAATAATATGTGTGGAGGAAGAAGCACACATCAAAAATTAATCTTTATCAACAGAAAAAAATTCAACAAACTAATCCTTCTCCCCTGTTACTTCATTCAGTAAATACTAAATATTTGTTGAAGAAAGAGGTTCTATCCCAACGCAATCAGTCCAGATTCTCAATTTAGGGTTATCGATCAATGTGTGGAAACATAGATTCTCTAGCTGATGCTTTATCAATTGCATGCTCAACATCATGATGCAATTACATGTTCCTTTTTTGATTAGTGAGCATATAGAGTATTTAGTATTTATAATTTGGTGGAGAAGGATTTTTGACGTCAAGTAATATATTTGATCAGTGATGTACCAAGTTTTCATGTATTTGTTACAAAACAATGAAAAACATTTTCTCTGACAACATAGCTTTACTCTCATTGATCGATATATATTCTTCAGATTTTCATATTTCTGCACTAAGTTTTCAGAGTCAAAAACTATACAGTTGAGCTTGAAGTGCTATCAGTTAATATCTGTCTTTCCATCTGGTAAAGAAAACGATGTAGGTCTTTCTCTATTTCAATTCTACATAAAGCAATAGCCAAAGACAGAGTATATACCACAAAAGCAATTACTCCGCGATCACAATCGGCCATCAGTTAATAATCACAGTCATAATAATATTCAAAAAGTGGAAATACTATACAAACTGATTCCAAAGTCAAAAACTAAACATGGGTCTGTGACTTTCTGCAAGCATTTACAAACCTTCACATCAATATCAATGAAAAAGTGCAAGCCACAGAAACCCAATTTGCGATCAACTTTCAAAGAGAGATAAGTAAATTCGGGCAAAAAGGAACAAAAGGGTCACAGCCCAAATGATAAATCAACATATGAATTTTTACACTGATTTTGAAGAAATCAAGCCAATACCTTTGATAATGAAGAAGATCGTGATGTCCAAAAATGTTGTGCTTTGTCTGTCTTCGACTAACCTCAATTACCCAGTGATTTAAAGAGCTTAAGGGCTCAGCAACATCACCACCCTTCATTTTCTCTCTCATCAGCCCTCCTTGGAGCAGTGAATTTCAAGATCTCCATCACAGAAACACACCCTATTTCTCTCTCTCTCTCTCTCTCTCTCTCTCAATCGTTCTTGATAATTGATCTCTTTGGATTGTTATGTTAGGTAGGTCACGCACAGATCAAAGAGAGAGACCCCAACTCTCTGGATCGTTCTTGAACCCTCTCGAGATTGTTTCTCATAAGACGTACAGCTGTCGGGGCAGAGAGCGAGAGCGAGAGAAAATATCTAGACATTTTAACCCAGATTGAACGGCAGGGATGCAACTGAAGAAAAGAGAGAGGGCAAAACCGTCATTTCACTGTTAAATGAACAGTAGCGAGGAACAGTGATTCGGCTTTAGATGTATGTATAATAACTAGACACAGTTGCCCGCGCGATGCTGCGGGTTGCGAGGTCACTTCATTTCAATTTCTTCCGTTCCAGAGATGGATTTTCTTCAGTTCCTTTTTTTTTTATTGAAATATTTCTTCAGTTCCTTTCATTCCACTAAATTGTAAACAGCATAGTGCAAAAAATGCTGGAAAGGCTAGCATTAAAACTTGCAGAGAACTCCAAAAATTAAATCTGTCAGCTCTTATAATACCGACGCACCAACTACTTGAACAAAACAATACATAATAAGCAAATAAATTATCAGGCCTATAAAAGGAAATTGTAGTCGTCTGCTCTCTGACAATCAATTGTGTGCATGACATGTCTATTTGAGTGAGAACTTTGGCAGTAGTTCATGTCTACATTCTTCAAGCAAGGAGTAAAAAACTTTAAGAACATTGCATGCAAGATCATCTAGAAGGAACGTAGAAAACTCTTCAAGTCTTGGGCAAAAACTCTTCAAGTCTTGGGCAAAATGCATAAGGAGCCAAAATGGATAGTATCCATTCCTATTCTTCTTCCCACCATTATTAGTTTTCTCATCAATGATCATATTTATGAATAAATGATCGATTTCTCGTGCCTCAACTTGTCACAGCAACCTTGACTTCATGGAATCACACCTTTGACAGATGCCACATATATGTTATGGATTTCTTAAAACCATTGATTTTAGCGACAGACTTTTATTGATTCATGAAAATCTATATACTTTATTATGAATGACTTCTACAGATTTTCTAGGATGTACAAAATATAGAAAACAAAAAACAAAAAAAAATAAATATACTCTCCCAACAACATAAATATACAATATAGATCACTTGATCGATGTTTATGGTTAATTATTCTCATCAATTTTGTTTTCGCCGATTAACATATATTGTAGCAATATTGGTCAATGTCTTGATCTATAATCAATCAATTGAAATTCAATTGTTCAACCTTTTTTTGAACCATAATATAAATTCAAATTAATGAGAATAATTAATTAATAAGATAAAATTTAGTATGGTTCAAGGTCTTAGGGTCAGACCACAATATTTGAGTTTTAGGATTTCATAAATCATTTTTATTGCTATTAGGGTTCGAAGTACCACAATTGAAAAAAAAAAAAAAAACAAACAAACAAAATAAAAACAAAAACAAAAATCACATTCAACAACTACAATGAACATGTTGGGTAATCATAAAAGATTAGAGAAAAGACAAAAAATTAAGAAAAAGAGATGATGAAGGACAAACTTCTTCGTGGGTAGAGAAAAGAACTTTGATAGACCTTTTTTTTTTTTTTTTTGAAGAGGAAACTTTGATAGACTTTTTGAAATCTTTGGTCTGGAGGCTGGAAAATTATTGGAGTTTGGTATGTATAGTTAACACTACAAAGTCCATGATTATCCATGATTTTCTAATTCCATAAGTATGAATGATATTTTGAATACCTCTATACTTTTATTCATTTTTAAAAGTCCTAATTGAATACCCCTAGATTTTGGTGGAATTCATGAAGTCTTTAAAAATCCTAATTGAATACCTCAAGACTTTCATGGACTGTTAAAAGTCTATATTGAATACATCCAAACTTTTAAATTCCATAGATTTCTTTAAAAGTTCCACTAATTTCATATACAATACACCTCCCTAAGAGAGAGTTGCGAAGCGTTCATTAGTTCAATACTCAAAAATCCAGAGTTGTCACGGATTGAACTTGTGCGAGTAGTGGGTCTGTTATGATTTCAGCTTATTTTAGCTTTCCTGTTCACTTTAGGAATAGTAGTTGCTTTAGTTGTTAGCTGTCCTCATGCCGGTCACGTGAGCTACTAATTAAACAGTTTGAGCTTAATTAAGTAATTAGGGTTCTATTAGTTGAACGTCCACATGATGGCCACGTAGCCTTATCTCCTAGCTTCTTCTGGGTCTATATATACCCTTGTAACCCAATTTGTCAATCATCGATCAATATATCTCCGTCATTTCTCTGCTTTACATTTATTTTTCTCCTCAATTTCACTCAGTTAGGGTTTTGATCCTAACAACTCTAGTATCAGAGCCCCTGCTATGGTGAAGCTTAAGGGGGTGGGGAAACCCACTTCACCTACTCACCCACACGTTTCCGGCGAGCTTTCTCATCTTGAATTTGAGTTTCAAATTCATCGAGATGAAACTTGTCACGCCCCTGATTTTTAATACAAATAAAAATCGATATATAATCTCATAATTACATATGCGTGATCGTTCAACCATCAATACCAAACACCTGGAAAACTTTTTCCCTTTAAACCACATACGTATTAATGCCTTGAACCCACTATATCAATATTGACCCGCACACAGAGTCATATATTACACAAGCTTACGAATTAAATTGTCAACAACAAGATAAAACGTAAATGCTCATAAGAGTTTACTACATAGCGGAGGTCACAACAATGGCAAAGCCAACCAATTTTGCTTCCTACCGTTAAGCTGCATGAAAGGCTCTACCTCAGTTTCCACCACGATTATCCTAACCTGTAGGATTAACCCCTACACCGTTTGAATAATGCACCGGGTTGTCACACAACAAACCCGGTAAGCTTTTGCAAGCCCGTATGAGTAACTCAAAACAACTCACCCAAAATCACGGGATAAAAGCCCGCACGTTTCAGCGATTTCACGGAATAAACCCACACTTAATTCCCTTTTCAAATCGAAATAAAAGAAAGCAACTCACACTTTGGTTTCTTTTAAAACGAAACATAGAAAACAACTCACACCTTGAATTCTATCAATCGTACCAAAATCGTACCATAGAAAGCAACTCACACCTTGATTTCTATCAAAATAACATAGAAAACAACTCACACCTTGAATTCTATCAATCGTACCAAAATCGTACCATAGAAAGCAACTCACACCTTGATTTCTATCAAATCGTTAATAAGGAAAACAACTTGCACTTTGTCCCCTTAAAAACCGTTAATAAGGAAGCAACTCACACTTTGTTCCCTAAAAACACGTAATGTCATGAGTTATCAATAACCAATTCCCGTTACCCCATGAATTACCTATATGGCAGACAGACTAGAGCTCTAACTGAAACGTAACCACTCGTCCGGCCAAAGACGTGATTACCTGATATTCTGCCCAAGGTCATAGACCTTCGTTCCTCGGGCCGCACAGTCCCTTGGAGCAAAACATTAAAACAGTCGCACATGACTCAAAATGTTACACAAATCTCACGCTTTTCAAAACAATCGAAATCAACATTTCCATAATCATTGTTTTCCGAAAAGCCAAGGTCATAGACCTTCGTTCCTCGGGCCGCACAGTCCCTTGGAGCAAATCGTTTAAGCAGTCGCACAGGACTCAAAAACATTTCACCAATCTCAATGCTTTCAAAAACAATCGAAATCAACATTTCCATAATTATTGTTTTCAGGAAAGCCATAACACAAAACAATAAAAAGCATCAATCCATGCATATTGTTTTTATAAATCCACAACCCACCAAAACATATATATTTCACTTAAATATATATATACGTAGTCATCCGCTCAGGAATGCCTACTAATACCAACTATAGTTTGCAGTTACTAAATAACTCCCAAAAATAAAGGTATTCCGCTCCTTAATGAACCTTGTGAGATTACTCATCTCGAAACTCCCGCTGCGTCTTCAATATAGAACAAGGCAGCCAATCCACAAAATAGATGTCCAAAAATACTTCGCCAAGTACCTAAGGAAGTACAGCTCTGATTCAGTCAACGAATCACAAGAAATAACGTTCGAAACCCTAAATCGAACCAAAATTCTCAAAGTGGCGCCAATTGAGGCAAAACCACATCCGAGACCTCCCAAAGTCTCCGGAATACGTCCATGATCGATATGTCCAAACCACAAGTCGATCGGACGCTCTAATCCTCACGGATTGAATAAATCCACCGGTATGAAACGGTAAAAATCATAACAAATCTATACGAACTCCAAAATTTGCATATTATATATTGAAACGCTCGTATCGACGAGTAGAACATATATAATACCAAAAACAGTTCCTTACATGTCCACGAACTCGTATCGACGTGCTCTACAACTTTCATGAAGGAAGTTTTCGGAGAATCCCAACAAATAAAAAGTCAACCCTTGCGCCCACCCCTAAATGACGCTTCCTGAATAATTATTCACCCGAAACACTTCCGCTCCATCCACGAGCCACGAAATCGTCCAATAACCACTAATTAAATTCCAGAAAATCCTCGGAAAATAATAACAAATTTCCGGGGCATCACAAAACTAATGCTCGTTTGGACGAGATGCAAGCAAACTTACATGATTCTCTAGTTAACTCGTTTGCCGGTTTCAAATCGGTACTGCTAGAGGAGATCAAGCAACTCACCGAGCTCCGACAAGCCACACCTTCACCTCTTCCACCCGGAGGCACTGCAATTCCTCAACCTGATGGATCGGTGAGGTTCGAGTCTCTTCCATCCCCTGGGGCACCACAGCTAGGAAGGATCGTGCCCGATTCATCATCCTCTTCCACTATAGCTCATTCTGAGGGTAACTCTGCTCTAGTCCCTACTTCAACTATTGCTAATAATGATGTTCTGCTGGGATTTACTAGTATTGTGGCCTCTCATATTGTGAATGCTGTGACCGAGTTGAATACAGCTAGTATTGACATGATTAACAAGGATATGGGATTCTTAGACAGTACCAGTGGGGGGTCTTATGGGTCAAATTGGGATTGCGGTGAGTGGAACACAATCCCAGCACCAGATACACTCTACAATAGGTTCACAACCCTTTCATGCTTGTACTCAATCAACCCCACAGCCTATTTAAACATCAACCTCTATTTCACCAAATAGGGATGCCGACCCCTTTGTGATGACATATTCTGGCCCATACTCTCATACCATGCTCACCTTTCCATCACAACCTGCAATGTCCACCTATGCATACTCAAGCCACCCACAGTTCAGTAGCTCATTTCCAACCTTTGCTACCACTACCACTACTCACACTATACCATCCCCACACTTTCAGCAGAATGTAACCTCCCCATACCAACCTCCACAAATGCATTATCAGATGCCCCATCCGAACCTTCATGGCACCAGAGTTTATACCCCACCTTATATGCAAAACCCATCTTATCTAGACCCAAACCTGCCAACAATGAAGCAGATGAGATTGGAATTTAGCATCTTCAGTGGGGGAGATCTAGTTGAATGGCTTAACAAGGCTGAGCAATACTTTGAGTTCTATCAAATTCCTGAGGAGAGGAAACTTTCCATTGCCACAATGCACCTCTCTGATAAGGCTTCAGATAGATGGTACATGTTTCGCCATGAGTTCCCTCATAGTTGGCAAGGTTTAGCTTATTTGTTCATGAGAGAGTTCAGTGGTTATAACAAAACTGAGTATCAAGCTTCCTTGGTTAGGATGAACCAGACAGGGAGTGTGGAGCAGTACAAAGAGCAGTTTACTAAGCTTTCTAGAAGAGCCCCAGGTTTCCCGCCTGAAGTGCTTTTATCTTGCTTTATAGGAGGCCTAAAGGAAGACATCAGAGTAGATGTACAAGCTCAGAAACCTCGAACTCTATACGAAGCTTGTGAGTTGGCTAGGGTGTATGAAACAAGATATGAAGGTCACAGAAGCTATGCTAGAAACCTTGTCACCAAGTCTTCTTCAGTTGGGTTCTCTAACATGACTCAAGGCAGGCACCAGCTTTTTAGCACAGGTGCTAAGCTGCAGGCACCTCCATTCTCCTCTAAAACACACAGTGCTATTCCTCCAACCAATAATTTCTCTAGTGGAAACAGAAGACTCTCCCATGCTGAATATCAAGAGCGCAGAGCCAAAAATCAATGTTTCTTCTGTGATGAGCCCTTCAAGCCAGGTCACAATTACAGAAAAGGGCAACTCATGGTCATGGAGGTCACTCAGGATGATAGTGATGCTACAAATGAGGTGCAACCTGAGGTCCCTCCCATAGTTGATATTGATGAGCCACTCATCAGACTTCAAGTAATGGGAGATGGGAATAACTCCCCTGCCACTATGCAACTCAAAGGGACTTTTAATAACAGATGTGTGCATGTACTTGTTGATTCAGGAGCCACACATAACTTCATACATCCTCAGCTGCTCAAAGGTACCAAAACTCAAGTGCACAAGCTGACCCCATTGAATGTGATTTTGGCTAGTGGTGCCAAGATGAAGACTCAAGGTGAGGTATAGGTTGACTTACAGCTCCAAGAATTTCATTTTTCAGCTGATTACTATGTGTTGCCTGTGGCTGGTTGTGAGATTGTGTTGGGAGCCAGCTGGTTAAGGTCTCTGGGAGACATTTTATGGAACTTTGAGACCATGAGGATGAAATTTAAAGTACAGGATTTAGAGTTTCAGCTGCAAGGTGAAACGGAGGCTAAAGCTAAGGTCATTAGTTGCAAAGCTATGACCAGGCTACTCAGAAAAGAGAAAGAAGCCATGCTAGTGCAAATGCAACCAACATTGCAAATTCAGACCGTACTACCACAAGACCCGAAATTGCAAGTTGTGATTAATAAGTTTTTTGATTTGTTCACTACTCCAACCACTCTACCTCCTTCAAGAGCACAAGATCATAGAATTGAGTTACTTCCAAACACACCACCTGTCAGTGTTAGGCCATATAGGTATCCCCATTTCCAAAAGGCTGAGATTGAAAAAATTGTGTAGGAACTATTGGACAATGGAGTTATTAAACCCAGTGTAAGTCCATTCTCTTCTCCAGTACTCTTGGTAAAGAAGAAAGATGGAACTTGGCGAATGTGCATTGATTACAGATCTTTAAATGCTGTAACAGTCAAGGACAAATATCCTATTCCTGTGGTGGATGAGTTGTTGGATGAGATACATGGTTCCAAGGTGTTTACCAAGCTTGATTTAAGATCAGGGTACCACCAGATCAGGATGAATATTGCTGATGTAAATAAAACAGCTTTGAGGACTCACAATGGCCACTATGAATTCTTGGTTATGCCATTTGGCTTGACCAATGCACCTTCAACCTTTCAATCTGTAATGAATGATGTCTTGAGGGACTATCTTAGAAAATTTACCTTGGTTTTCTTTGATGATATCCTGATTTATAGTCCAATAATGGAAAAACATTTGGAACATTTGGAAAGGGTGTTTATCAAGTTGCAGGAGCATTCTCTTAAAGTCAAGGAAAGTAAGTGTAGTTTTGGGATATCACAAGTAGAGTATCTGGGGCACATCATTAGTGCAAGTGGAGTAGCAGTTGATCCTGCCAAGATTGAATGTATTCAGAACTGGAACAAACCAAAGACAATCAAGGGACTCAGAGGGTTTTTGGGATTAGCTGGTTATTACAGGAAGTATGTGAGGAACTTTGGTATTATTGCCAAACCTCTCACCAATATGCTCAAAGTAGGAGGCTTCCAATGGACTAATGAAGCTGAGCAAGCTTTTGAGAAATTGAAATATGCTCTCATGCATACTCCTGTTTTGGCACTACCTAATTTTAGTAAGGAATTTGTGGTGGAATGTGATGCTTTTGAGATTGGTATTGGTGCAATTCTGTCCCAAGATGGCCACCCAATTGCCTTCCTGAGTAAAGCTTTGGCCCCTAGGCATATTGTGCTTTCAGTCTATGACAAGGAACTGCTTGTTGTGGTGTATGCAGTACAACACTGGGGGCCATATTTGTTGGGCAAACATTTCAGGATCTGTACAGATCACAGGACCATCCAATACTTCTTGGACCAGAAGATTACCACACCAGCTCAACAAAAATGGTTGCTGAAGCTCATGGGGTATGATTATTCCATTCACTATAAGCCAGGAAAAAGTAATGCAGCTTCTGATGCTTTATCAAGGAAGGAAGAATTAAATCATGACACTGCCTTCATCACTAAGTATGGAGCTCTTTCTGCCCTCACGGGAACATCTTCTCCAGTACACACTTACATTTCTGAAATGCAAGAATCTTGTCTACTAGATCCTGAAGCCAGTGCTATCCTGCAACAGATTTCCCGAGATAATACACCATCTCCACACTATACAGTCTCAAATTCACAGTTAATGTACAAGGGTAAGGTGTATGTCCCAGCTTATAACAATTGGAGGCACAAGATCTTGACTGAGTTCCATGGAGGCCTTAATGGGGGGCATGCTGGGATTACAAGAACTCACAAGAGGGTTTACAGGTCATTTGCTTGGCCTGGAATGCATAAGGACATAAAGGCTTTTGTTGCTTCTTGCCATGTCTACCAGCAAAATCATTATGAGACTATTCACCCCCAGGACTTCTACAGCCTAACACCATACCAAACAAGGCTTGGACCAACATCTCCATGGATTTTATTGAAGGTTTGCCAGCCTCCTCATGTAAGACAGTAATCTTGGTCGTGGTTGATAGGCTGACCAAATATGGTCATTTCATCCCTGTTGCTCACCCATACACAACTTCTACGATAGTTCAACACTTTGTGAATGGGGTTTTTAAGCTACATGGGATGCCTGAGTGCATCATTTCTGACAGAGATCCTATATTCTTGAGTGCTTTTTGGGAAGCTTTCTTTAAACTATAAGGCACAACACTTCACAAGAGCTCAGCATACCATCCTTAATCTGATGGTCAAACTGAGAATCTTAACAGGACCTTGGAACAATACTTGAGGTGTGTATAGCAGGAGAGAAGCCACACACTTGGGTGGATGCCTTACCTTGGGCTGAGTATTGGTATAATACTGCTTACCATTCTGAAATCGGCATGACACCTTTTCAAGCCCTTTATGGCTATGAACCACCAGCTGTGAAATTTTATACCGAGGGCACAACAGCAGTTGAAGCTGTTGATAACCAATTAAAATCCAGGGATGAGCTTCTAGCAGTCTTGAAAAGAAATTTGCAGATTGCTCAATGCAGGATGAAGAACTTTTATGACAAGCACCACACTGAGAGGTCTTTTGAAGAAGGAGACTGGGTTTACTTAAAACTCCATCCTTACAGGCAACACTCCGTGGAGAAAAGAGTGTCCCATAAGCTCTCACCCAGGTACTATGGCCCATTTCTAGTGGGGCAGAAGGTAGGTCCAGTTGAATACAAGCTCAAGTTGCTTGCCTCAGCTAGAGTCCATCCCGTCTTCCATGTATCTCTACGCAAGAAGAAAATTGGTGATGCGGCTGTTGTGTCTGCACATTTGCCTCCTAATGTTGATCCACATAACCCTCGATGGTATCCAGCCAAGGTGCTTGACAGGAAGCTTGTTAAAAAGAACAATGAACCTATGACTAAGTGGTTGATCCAGTGGCTCGGTACGGCAATAGAGGAGGCCACTTGGGAGGAAGCTGATGAGCTGATGCAAAGGTTCCCAGATTTTGAAGCTTGAGGACAAGCTATTTCTAAAGGGGGCTGGCCGGAGTTGTTATGATTTCAGCTTATTTTAGCTTTCCTGATCACTTTAGGAATAGTAGTTGCTTTAGTTGTTAGCTGTCCTCATGCCGGTCACGTGAGCTACTAATTAAACAGTTTGAGCTTAATGAAGTAATTAGGGTTCTATTTAGTTGAACGTCCGCATGATGGCCACGTAGCCTTATCTCCTAGCTTCTTCTGGGTCTATATATACCCTTGTAACCCAATTTGTCAATCATCGATCAATATATCTCCGTCATTTCTCTGCCTTACATTTATTTTTCTCCTCAATTTCACTCAGTTAGGGTTTTGATCCTAACAGGGGCCGTGGGAGCAGTGGAGTAATCAAACACATGCACTATAAGATTCGGTGCTTTATTCACAGAGTCAATCTTAGTCTCCACTATAAGCAGGTTCCAAAAGCAATACCAAACTGGGCCTCCTCTTTGCTTCTCACTCTTAGTTTCTTTGTTGCTGGTTTTCAATGGCCTCCTCTTCATCTGTTCCTTCATCATCATCAGCTCCTCGCTGGAAGTATGATGTGTTTTTGAGTTTCAGGGGTGTTGACTCTCGGAAGGGTATCACATTTGAAGTGTACGATCGACTGCAGGCGAGGGGAATTAAAACATTCATGGATGATTCAGATCTTGAAGTTGGGGATGCTATTTCTCCTACTCTCATTGCAGCAATTGAAGAATCAAGGTTTGCAATCATTGTTTTCTCGCACAATTATGCTTCTTCTATTTGGTGTTTGGAGGAACTTGCAAAGATCTGTGAGTGCATGGAAGATCAGAACAGAATTCTTCCACTCTTTTATCACGTGGAGCCCTCTGATGTAAGATATCAGAAGAGGAGTTTCGAAGAAGCTTTCTCTAAACATGAAACCTCTGGGCGACACCCATTGGAGAAGGTGAAGCAATGGAGATATGCTTTAAACAAAGTGGCAGGTTTCTCTGGGTGGAATACACAGGATTATAAGTAAGCATTGTGCCTTTAATTTCAGTTCTATATATTTCATCTAACGCTTATTTTTGACCCTTAATTCTTCCATGCAGTACTCACAGAGAACTTGTCGAAGCCATTGTGGAATCTGTCCGCAGTAAATTACTACCCGATGCAATTGAGTCCACAGGAGATTTCCAAGCATATGAAGCAACAAGACAAGCCACTATTGAAATTGAGCCTTCAATGTCGGAGTCAAGTGAAGACTTTGAACTAGTTAAAGTAAGAAGACAACCCACTAATGAAATTGAGCCTACAATGCCACAGCTGACCGAAGATTTTGAAGCAGTTGAAGCCACCAATGGAAACTGTGAGTTACTCAGTTTCTTAGCTCTATGTCTTCTTGTGCTTCTATCAGTTCCTTATGCTCTGTCAACCTTCCTTGTCTGTTTTTTATTGCGTTTCCCTTTTGCTTCTCTTTGTTGGTTCCTTGACTGTTCTTGATACCTATTTTCTTTTTCTTTCTTTTTCCCAATTTTTTTGGAAATTCAGCTGAACCAGCTCCTCAGTGGAAGTATGATGTGTTTTTGAGTTTTAGGGGTGAAGACACTCGCAAGGGTTTTCTTTCCCACTTATATCATGAATTGCAAAACACGAAAGTAATTAGAACATTCAAGGATGATCAACAACTTGAGAAAGGGAAGAATATTTCTCAAAGTCTGCTGACAGCAATTGAAGAATCAAGGTTTGCGATCATTGTTCTGTCGGAAAACTATGCTTTTTCTTCATGGTGTTTAGATGAACTTACAAAGATTTTTCAATGCATGGAAGACAAGGATACAATTCTGCCAATTTTTTATTATGTGGATCCCTCTGATGTACGATATCAAAAAAATAAACTCGAAGTGGCCTTTACAAAGCATTCAAGCAACCTAAGGTATAGCATAGAGAAGATCGAGCAGTGGAGAGCTGATTTAACAAAAGTGGGACATCTTTCTGGGTGGGATTCAAAGAACTATAAGTATGATTTCTATCATTACAAAAGTTGTTGTACGTACTTTTGCATTCACTAGTTGCCTAATGGAGTTTGACCCTTCTCAATGCAGGTCGGAAAGGGAACTCATTGAAGACATTGTGAAATTTGTGCGCGGAAGAGTACCTCAAGCACCAAGGGGAGATTTTGAAGAATTTGAAGCAACAAGAGAAGCCATGGATGAGGTTAAGAAGATGCTGAATGATGATAAGATCACCGCCATTGGGGTCTATGGAAGAGGAGGCGTTGGCAAGACAGCCATGGTGAAACATGTCAGTGCACAAGCCAAAAGAATTGGGCTTTTTGATCATATTGTTATGGCTGTTATAACCCGTAACCCTGATTTGCAAAAAATTCAAGGCGCATTGGTAAATCAGCTGGGATTGGAATTGGTGGAGGATGAAGAAATAGAAAGAGCCAGTAGATTGAAGGAGAGGATCATGGGAGGAAAGAGGATCCTTATTATCTTGGACGACATTCAGGAGAAAATAGATTTGTCAAGCATTGGAATTCCTAGCTATGACGAGCTTCAAAGATGCAATTCCAAGGTCCTACTCACCACAAGGATGAGGAATATTTGTCATTCTATGGGGTGCCAAGAACACATTCCTCTCAATATCCTATCAGAGCAAGATTCTTTGAAGTTATTCATGAAGAAGTCGAGAAAGCCTTTTCTTGGATCTACCGATTCCTATGATGAAGAAAGGAACGTAGTTAGAGAATGCTCTGGTCTCCCAAGTGTATTGGAAGAAGCTGCAAGGGCATTTGGACATAAGTACGTGGAAGAATGGAACAAAGCAGTTTCAAAGGCATTTGGAGATGATGACGATGAATTGCAAAAAGCAGCTCAAGAACTAAATGCATCTCAACTTGTCCCCACTAAAGATGAGAGAGATACATTTAAAAGGATGGAGTTAAGCTATCATACCTTGAGGTTTGATGATGCCAAGTCATTTCTCTTGCTTTGCTGCATGTTTCCAGAAGATTATGATATCCCAATTGAAGACTTGTTTAAGTATGGGATTGGAAGAGGTTTGCTTCAGTATTCAGACACATTGCAAGAAGCCAGAGACAGAGCACATTCTTTGGTCGCATACCTTAAAGCTTCGGGGTTGCTTCTGGATGGCAAGAAGGAATGCATAAGGATGCATTTTGACGTCCGAAATGTGGCCATGTCTATTGCGTTGTCTGAAGGTCATGCTTTTTTCGTAAAAGCTGGTTGTGAATTGAAGGATTGGCCAATGGATGCTCATGAAGGCTACTCAGCGATCTCACTAATGAGGAACAAACTTTACAAGCTTCCTGAAACTTCGGTATGTACTGAACTCCAACTTTTACTGCTGCAAAGTAATACTGGTATATGTGACATTCCAAAAACTTTTTTTCAAAGTCCAAATGCACTAAGGGTCTTTGATCTTAGCTATACCGGTATTTCAGTACTACCCTCTTCATTCAATCTCCTCACCAACCTCCAAGCCTTGCATTTGGATTGTTGCAAAAAAATAACTGACATATCCGTACTTGGGAAGCTGAAGAAAGTTGAGATTCTTAGTTTGAGAGAATTTCCTCTTAAGGAGTTGCCGGAAGAGATAGGAAATTTGACCAGTCTAAGGATGCTGGACGTCACCGGTGGATTTGTTCACAAAATTCCATCTGAAGTGATATCGCGGTTGTATAGACTGGAAGAATTGTACATGAAATGTGAGTTTGGAGACTGGGGAAGTAAAGTTGAGGAAGCAGTAGGACAAACAAATGCCGACTTTGATGAGATAACTGGCTTGTCCCGTTTAAACATTTTGAAGGTTTACATATCTGATGCAGCTTGCTTACCCAGAGATATTAGCTTTGAGCCGAATTGGGTAAAATTTGACATATGCATCAGCAGGGATCTCTCTTTGGAAATGGTGCTTTCTTCGAATGATCAACCTTCAAGAACCTTGACTCTTGACAGAACAATCAATGGCTTATCGGATTGGTTTATTAACGTGGTGACGCAGAAAGCAGAAAAAGTAGAGTACAGAGAGTGTAAGGGATTAAACAACATTCTGAAGGAATATGAGCATGGGAGATTACACGGGCTCAAGTATCTCTTTGTAATTGGCGTCCATGAGAACTTGGAAGAGTTGATAAATGCAACAACATGGGATCCTAGTAAACCTGTGTTCGAGAGCTTGGAAGAGTTGCATCTCCTTCACTTGCAACGCCTAAAGGAGTTATGTGTTGGCGAATTACCACGTGGGTCTCTATCCAATCTCAAGTTATTGAAAGTGCAAACCTGTCGTAATTTGGTGAATGCACTTTTACCACCAAAATTGTTGCAGAGACTAACAAATCTAGAAACAATATTTTGTGTGAATATGAAACACATGAAATATGTGTATGGATCTGAAGGGCTTGAGCCTGGAACGATTCTCTGGACAAAATTGAGCGAGATGAGATTGTGCGCTCTCTTCGAACTAATAAGCATCTGGAATGGTCCGGCTCCACTTGCAGTCTTTGGGAATGTTAAAGTTTTGGCAGTTTGCAAGTGTACAAAACTGAAAAGTCTATTCCCATTTGATGTAGTTCGATCTCTTGTGCAATTGGAAGACCTCTCTTTAGAGTGCTGCTCTAACTTGGGCAGAGTTATTGAAGCATGCAACAGCTTGAACAGATGTATCTTTTTTCCAAAATTGAAGAAATTAGCTTTGATAAATCTTCCAGAGCTCACATGGTTCTGCACCGAAAATGGTTCTTTTGATATTGAGTGCCCTCTATTGGAATACTTGTATGTGGATAAGTGCCCCCAGTTTATAAACTCTGCTTCTGCTTCTGTTAAACTCAATGATCAACAACATTTGAATTCTCTAGCGAAAAGGTATCTGTGTCATAACCTTCATCTGTCTTATATATTTTGTCAATTATCATGCTGTCTTTGTTTCTTATTTTCTATTCCAGCCATGCCATGAATATATTTCCATAGACATATTGGGCTACTCCTATTTGCACTTCTTGATCTAGAGCTTATATTTAGGTGGATTATATATGCACCTATTAATCTGGTTGGTGCATCAAAACTCATGTAATTCACACCAAAAGAATCTTAACTAGCATGCCATTTTTAAGTTCTTTATGTTACCATTTATCATGATCACAATATTTTGAAATTTTCTCTTGGTACGTAGTCAACTGATACCAGCTTATTGACCAACAAACAAAACGACACTAGCTTATTGACCAACGAACAAAATGACACTAGCTAGATGATGGATGTGTACACAAAGAAAAAATAAATACAGAACTTTTTGTAGATAGGTTGTCTCTTAATGTTACAAAGTGAATGGATATTTAGGCATATTTGTTTCAGCTCATCAATTTATTTATCATGCTAGTGCTGCATTTTCGTTTGGCTTTTGCTTTAAACTTCTGCCACTTGATTTTTTTTCCAATTCGATCAGTTTGTATTGTTACCCTTAATTGGGGAAGTATTTTGACTGTGTTTAGACTCCAAAGTCTATTCCTGATAGTGTCAGGTTACTAGTTATTTGGAGCTTCACCCTAGGGTAACGTTATGTTGTATTAATTTAGAGTTTTTCTAGTCATGACTTAATTTTGTAGTAGCCCAGCTGTGTGGGTGAGTTATTTTTTACCTTCATTTATTTTTTAATGATTAACACCCAATTTTGATAAAATAAAATAAAAAAACTTATGCCACTTTAGGGTAATGTTATGTTGTATTGCTTTAGGGTTTTCTAGTCATGACTCAATTTTGTCGTAGCTCAACTGTTTGAGTGAGTTATTGTGTAACGTTAACTTCATTGACACCCAATTTCGATAAAAAAAGAAAAAAAAAATCTGCCACATCCCCCCCCCCCCCCTTATATGTTGAAACACTTATTAACAGCTAATTATTTACGTCTTTTTCTTTTCAAATTGATCAGATGGAAGGATATGCATAACCTATAAGAGAGCTGATGCAGGAAAAGGCAAAGAAAGAGATTCTCAACGGTAACTATATGCATGCATGAATGCTATTATTATTGTACGCAACTTGAGATAACTGACAAAACAAGCAATCAAGTTTTTCTATGACAAATGTTAAACACAGGCCGAAATTTAGTAGTGGATTACGCTCAATCTTTGAGTACGCTCAATCAATGCCTTAACGGCCATCAATTTGGCTGAAAATTTGCAGGGACGATCTATACACTAGTACCTAAAAACTGAACGGTCGAGATGTGGATATGCGACCTAAAAGCGACCCAAAACTCAAAGTTCACTCCGTAATTTCAAAGCGGACCTCCGCTCTGGATAAAATGTATATATATATATATATATATATATATTGTGTGAATGTGGATGCAGATTGATGAACTTACAAGGTGAATTCTCAGTTAATATACTAGAAGCGTTGGTTGATTTTGACTTAAAAACAGAATATACAAAGATTTCTTATAGTCATTAACTTATTCAAGAGAAGCAGTCAATTCACATTTAGGATAATCAACTCATATGATAATTGTAACTGCAAGTAGTGTTTTCCTACTAAAAAGAAAGAACATTCTCAAAGTAGTTCACTCTTTCGCTTGATTTTTCTTTACGTTCAGGGTTGGCTGAGTCTGCAAATCCAATTGACACACTAGAAGCTTGCTGGATCGTGACTTCCAAAACAGTCAAAGGGATTGTAACAGCCATTCTTGGAACCTTTGAGAGTGAAGAGATCAGTTGACATGCTCGATCATGATGATATTTGATTCTTGCCACTGGTATGTGCATATAAAACTGTTAACAAATCAAAAGCACTGTGAATATATCTTTATGCTGAAATTGTAGCAACGGCATTGGATTGATTCATGGTCTCAATGGTAGTTGTTTTATAGCTCTTCTGAGTTTCGATTTAAAGGCCTAGCTAATGTCCTTGAAGGGCTTCTTATATCTTGGCCAGTAGCAGTACCAATACTATAAAACTCAATGTGTTATCTATGGTTTGGGTCACCTGCATTAGTCATGCAAGTATCACTCAATATATGTTGTTTGGTCATTTTAGCTAGCTTTGATTTTGGGAGATTTGGTTCTCCAAAGTACTTACTAAAATGTGATTACATTCACCAAAGTATGGAAACTGTAGTAAGTTAATCGAGACATGGCTAAGTCGCTGTTCAACATCAAGTGTTAATGATTCTGATATTTTCTTCTGGGTTGAGCAACAGGTTGAATGTTTTACTAGCATAGTTGGTGTTATGCTCTATTGCTATAATTTGTATCTTTGTGCTTATTTGGGTATTATTTATCAGGTGTTGCGCAGAGAAGTAGCAAAAAGAGAGTTAAATGGTCCAGAAGAAGATTCCGCAATTGGCTTCTAAAAATGTTATATGAATGTTATAAACTTATCTTTCAAGTTACTAAATGTTCATTCGTTTGATACATGGACATAAAACAGTTTGAGCTTTGAACTTTGTCCGTCTGAAGTTGCTTGATATAAGTCCTGTTTTCCTTGAGGCTCTGTTTCCTCTGTTTTTGCTTCGCTAGTTGTCCTGCGAGTTCATAAGAAATCCTGTACTCTGTTTCTCTTTTAGCTTGCAAGACGAAATTATACAGATGATAATATTTGGTTTGTTGTCCTGTTTTCTCTATTTTGGCTGGGCTAGCAGTCTTCCTGACTTCATTGGAAATCTTGGCAATTGGTTTTCTCTTTTAGCTTTGCAAGTATTGACATATTCATAACAAATGCTCATCCTAGTTCCGTTAACATGTATTGTTAATTTATTAAAAAAAAAAAAAAAAAAAACATGTATTGTTTTTTGAGTGGAATTGTTAATATATAGCTTTCGAAGTTCATCACAAAACGTTTTTCACTCTGTAGTTTTCACCTTAACAAAATCTTTTCAGATCAAAACGTGGTTGAATTGAAATTGATTTCTGTACTGTTGTTTGGCTTAGGTGTCAAACTGTATATTTTCATGGTTGGTGATCTACCTGAGGCCGCATGATTGATTGATACACTAGAAACTCTGCCGTGATTAGTTTGTGTGTTCAGCTGTGCATATTTATCATTTTCTTACATATATTAGTGATATGAGATGGTGCATGTAGGAACTGAAGATTCATAATGTTCTTTCTTTCCTTCTATATGGACATAAGTGTTTTAGCTTTGTAATGTTGGCTGCCCTTTTTGTTTTTTTCCCGTCAAGTCGACCAAGAGGTGCTTTGGTGAAAGTTATTGTGAATTGGAATCCATGCACATTAACGAAAAGTATTATGTGCACCGAGGGTGTGCCGAACACCGTCGTTTTGACCGTTGACGTGGTGGGCCCTTAATTCTTCCTTTGTAGGTCTGAGAGAGATCTTGTCGAAGCCATTATGAAATCTGTGTGGAGTAAAGTAAAACAACGGGTTGTGGAAATCAACACGGGTGGTTTTGAAGTATTTGAAGCAACAAGACAAGCCATGGATGAGGTTATGAATGCGCTAAATGATGACAAGGTCACTGCTGTTGGGGTCTACGGCATGGGAGGCGTTGGAAAGACAATCATGGTGGAACATGTCTGTCAACAAGCTCAGAATGATGGCCTTTTTGATCATGTGATTATGGTTGTTGTTACCCAAAGGCCTGACTTGAGAAAAATTCAAGGCATATTGGCAGATCAGTTGGGCGTCGAATTGGAGGAAACTACACTGATAAAAATTCAAGGCACATTCGCAGATCAGCTCGCCATCAAATTGGAGGAAAGTACACAAAGTCGAAGAGCAGCAAGACTGAGTATGGAGATAATGAGGAGAAATAAGATCCTTATAATCTTGGACGACATTTGGGAGAGAATCGATTTGTCAAGAATAGGAATACCAAGCTACAAGGAACTTCAAAATTGCAATTCCAAAGTCCTACTCACCACAAGGATAAGGAAGGTCCGTCATGTCATGAGATGCCAAGAAAAGATCACCCTCAGCACCCTATCCGAAGAAGATTCTTGGGCCTTGTTTGTGAGAAATGCAGGAAGGTTTTCTGAATCCACCAAAGTCGAGGATGTAGCGAGGAAGGTGGCTAGAGAATGTGCTGGTCTCCCAATTGCGGTGATAAATGCCTGGTGGAATGGAAAGAAGCAGCTCAACGACTAAAGAAGTCGCAAATTGCCAACCCTGACCAAGGAGAAGATGCATTCAGATGTATAAAGTTAAGCTATGATTACTTGAAAGATGAAGATTCCAAGTCATGCTTCTTGCTTTATTGCCTATTTCCAGAAGACTACGACATCCCAATAGAAGACTTGTTCAAGTATGATCGTGAAAGGATTGTTTCGACATGCCAAAACAATTGAAGAAGCCAGAGGAACAGCAGATTCAGTGGTCAGGTACCTGAAAGATTCTAACTTGCTTTTGGATAGTGAAAAAAAGGGATGTGTAAGGATGCATGATGTCATCCGGGATACGGCCCTGAATATTGCAAAATCTGAAGATGGGCATGGGTTTTTGGTAAAAGCTGGCTGTGGTTTACAGGATTGGCCACGTCAATTACATGAAGGCTACTCTGCAGTCTCACTAATGGAGAATGATATTAGCAAGCTACCCGAAGAAGAGTTGGTATATGTCCAAAACTCAAGATTTTATTACTACAGGGGAATAATCATCTAGAAGAGATTCCAGAAGCTTTTTTCCAAAGTATAATGCACCGAGGGTCTTAGATCTTAGCCACACTAGTATTACATCACTTCCCCAATCATTCAGTCTCCTAACCAACCTCCAAGCTTTGTATTTTGAATCTTGCCCCATGATTGACTTTTCCAACCTGGGGACACTGAAGAAGCTTGATATTCTGAGTATGAGAGGAAATGTGATCAAAGAATTGTCGAGAGAAATTGGGAATTTGACCAATCTAAGGATGTTGGACATTACCGGTGGACTTATTGGCAAAATTCCACCTAAAGTAATCTCAGAGTTACATAGATGGATTGTGGATTTTGGGAGTGGGGCAGTATAGTTGAGGAAGAAGGAGAAGAAACAGAGGGTATAAAGGAGGGATGATATGTTGGGGGCAGCATTGCTTTTGCAGTTCTCCTAGTCATTGTCGTGACAGCCATTAGTGACTACAAACAATCTCTGCAGTTCCAGAATCTAGATGAGGAAAAGAGAAATATACAAATTGAGGTTATCAGAGGTGGTAGACGTGTTGAGGTTTCAATTTATGATCTTGTTGTAGGTGATGTTATACCCCTTAACATTGGTGATCAGGTTCCTGCTGATGGGGTTTTAAATTTTTAATCACTGGTCATTCGATTCGCTTTCAATTGATGAGTCTAGCATGACTGGCGAGTCCAAGATTGTTCGCAAGGACTCCAAAGAACCATTTCTAATGTCCGGCTGCAAAGTAGCAGTATAGCTGGTCCACTGAATCGACTTTTGAGGGTGTCGCGAGGAAGGTAGCTGGAGAATGCAGGGGTCTACCCATTGCATTGATAGCAGTTGCAAGGGCACTCGGTGATAAAGATGAGGCGGAATGGCAAAAAGCAGCTCGAAGACCAGAGAAGTCGCAATCTGCAACCGTTGAGGATGAGGAAGATGCCTTCAAATGTATAAAATTTAGCTATGACTAGAAAATTCGCCCGCGCGATGCTGCGGGTTTGTGTTTTTTATAGGCGATAGGAGTAGTAATCACAATCTTAGAATGTTTGCTGAATATGCTATCGTTTTACATATCATAAAAGCTGGTTCACAAACTTTTTCACCAACTCTCCAAACTTGGGACTATTCCAGCCTGCATGCATAAGAGAAGACAATTGGTAAGGAAACTGATGAGGTATGTTCATTGGTTTAAAATGGTACTAACTTTGGAAGTAAGTTGTCCTTTAGCATCTCTGCTAGTCCCACATTTCTCATTGATGAAATTTACGAAATCTTTTAAGTCTCAGCCTCGACCATACTCTTCACCATCCTTGTTGCCCTTTGGGAAAAAAAAATTCAATATCGGATATCAACTCACTCCATACATGCACAGGACTTGCATTAGGCCATGTATTTATCCCTCTATAAACAGAATTTCACTTATCATACTTTGTCAATGTCAAAACAAATTGACCAAAACACAATAAACTCACTTCTCAACCACCGTCAGTGCTAAGATCACTCCAATTGCTCCTCCAGAGAAGGATGCTACTATGGGATCAACTTCACTGCAATTTCACAAACAAGCACGTCAATCAATGAAACTGGAAAAGACATTAGTATTAACATCATTAGCTTGATATCCACATATGTAACATGGTCAGTTTCCTAATGTCTGAAACTTAGGATCCTGACCCTACTTCTTGATAGTTCTAAATCAGAAGCTACTAAAATGAGAATAAAGTTGAATTGAAAAACAAAGGGTACCTGATAAGGGTGCATGCATTAGTTATATTTCTCTCTCTAATTCTTCCATTATCAAATCTAAACATTCCTACTTTTTTATAGTTCTAAATCAGAAGATACTAAAATGAGAATAAAGTTGAATTGAAAAACAAAGGGTACCTGATAAGGGTGCATGCATTAGTTATATTTCTCTCTCTAATTCTTCCATTATCAAATCTAAACATTCCTCCATTTCTGCCTTACGGATCACCAGCCTCTTCCACATTGCAAGTTGAATTAGATGCAAGAGAATACTTCTGTGTGGCTGAAAATTCCAGCAAGACCAGCCTATATATAATCTCCTCCATTTTGGCTGGAAGGGACGAATATGCCACAGCCAACAATTCCATAGTCAAAGCTTTGTTTTCTTTTCTTCTTTCACGTTTGCTCTTCACTTCGTGAAAAGTATCTACACAATTGCAAAATACAAAAATCAATGATCAATTCATGAAAAAACAAACATAACAAAAATCAATCACTGTATATCACTATAAACACAATCTTCCAATTACAAAAACACCTCCAATTTCTGAACTAAATGACCACTAATAAATTTCCAAAAACACTTCCAATTTATGAAGCAAACACCTGATTTACAAAACCAATTACTAAATTACATAGTCCTCCAATTTACTGTAAAGTTTGTAGGCTAATTCTAATCTAACAAAAACAACGAAAACCAACCATAAACTCAGAAAACACTTGATCACCACTCCAAACCATTTGACCACAAAGCTGAAAATGCACAACAAAAGTGCAAGATCTACTCAGAAATCAAACTAATCCATCGACAAAAAAAAAAAAAAAAAAAAAAAAACCTCAAGATCTACCCAGAAATCAAACTGATCCATATACAAATCCAAATTTAAACCCAAATGGTAAACAAATCCTGATTTGATTCAGTCCCCAATTCCATAGACATTCCTTTCCTGCCTTTTCAAAGCATAGGCAACATCCATGGAATGACCTATTATATAGCTGATCAATATAAAGACCTTTGTAGACTAAAACCCTAAAACAATCTCTTCTTTAGTATATATACACAATGCTAACCTTGGAGCAGAATCCTTAAACTCCCAAACTTCTGCCTCTGGGCCCAACTTCTTGAATATACACAACTTTCAAGTCCCAACTACACAAAAACAACAAATCAGGTTTTCAATGCCTAAAAACAAATATAAAGAAAAAAAAAAAAAACAGTAACAACTATAATCAATGAATAAATAAAATCTGATAATGAAACTATAATCAATGAATAAATAAAATCTGATAAGAAAAAAACTATAATTTTTGGTCAATTGATTGCTACAAATATTTTAAGGAACAAAATTCATATTTAATTTTAATAAAAACAGACCTGTTATACAACACAGCAGCCTTAGACGACAACACAGTCTAGAACTTTAGACTCTTTCGTCCTAACTTAACGGTTACTGAGCTGAACCTTCACTCTAACCGCTATAACAATCTTCAGTTTCCAAAGAGAATTTATCCTGATAGTATTGACCTGCAAAAACTAAGAGCATCATTAAGGCCAAGTAGTCTGTGTATCAAATAATCCATTGTACTATCAAAAATTGCTTAACATATTCTGTTTCATTCTCACAAAAAAAAAAAAAAAAAAAAACAACAACACAACAACAACAACAACAATGTCATTAAAAAAGGAGATGAAATCAGAAGTATGTGATGTAGTTAAATTACAATTTAACTATAGATTTCTTTTAATGATGTCCATACATGTTTTTGTGCATTCAATATGCAGATAGATGAAGGGAAAGTGCTATGAGCTTTACAGGTTAACATTTTGAGTCTCACCTAATCAATTATGTTTTAATTGAAGTGAACTCAGATTCTAGCTTTTCTGTTTCTTTATCTCTGTAATTTTTGATTAAGCACACAAAAGGAGGAAGAGTCAACAAAACAACAATGTTCAGAAGTATACACCAAAAGAAAAAAAAAACTAATTGAAAGTTGTTATCAATTGTATAGCTGAATTTGTCAAATTGAAGGTCTATATGTTCGATATTTAGAGGCACATATGTGCATATACCTGAAAGTAAAAAAGGAAAAGACACAGAAAAACTTGACAAATAACTCAAAAATAAGGAAATGATTGTGGAAATATGCGAAAGGAACTCAAATAAACCATATTGACAATTTCAAATGGATCAGAGTTTACAGAAAGTAAGTAAAGAGCCACTTCAGTGTCTGAAGCACAGAGTGAAACCAACAACTGAATAGCAAATGAAGTTTGTAATGTTGATGAATGAAATCAAATGTAACCACTTTGCATTAGTATAAGAATACCAAAAAAAAAAAAATCAAACTTTAATGTTCAAAATCAGATATATGAACCAAAAGCAAAGAGACACTGTAGTACTTTAATGCATTATAAAATAGAACCTGTCTTAAGGCACTGTAATCATATCGCACTAAGCAAAATCATAATCTACAGCTACCAAAAATGCAAGTTCCATACTTCAAAAAAAAAAAAAAATGCAAGTTCCATGCTGTAAGAAAAAAAGATTCTACCCTTATATAAGCCCCATCAATAAGCTCAGAATATATTCTTTTGGTTGTGTATAACAAATTCGAGTTTCTACCCGAAAATCAGAACACTGCTCTACTTTATGAACCATAGAATGAACTCATTCTCTGAATTGTAAACAGAAATCTACAAAATAAATGAATCTACATATAAAGTAGAAGCAATGTGAGCAATGTATGAGCTGAAAAAGTACCTTGATTGGCAGATTCAAGCTTCTCCTTTTCTTCAAACCCGAGGGCGCAATCAAAATTTTTCTTGATGTTCTTGATGCTCTCCTGGAGTTTATTTACAGCGCTAGTTAAAGACAATAATTATGAATTATAGTTATTGCAAAGAAAATAGTTCTATTTACTACTGCCATGAGTTTCACCCTAATTGTATGTACAATATTGCATTGTGCAGTTGGCAACATATTGCACGACTCTGACATGGATAGTCAAAATTATCTTATGCATTACTTATTGTGTTGCCACTAATCCATGCATACCATATTGAATTCCTTATCCAAAATTCCAATAGACATATAAAATCTAATCCAATCAAAGAAAAGATAGCAATGCGAGAGGGAGAAAAAAAAAAGGCCAGAGAAAGTAACCTGAGAGTAGAAACCAGTGGTGTTGTTAACGATGCTTGAATTCTCTTCTGCTTCTTCTTCTTGTCATCTGCGAGGGTCAAGAGGTAGAATGAGCTCAAAGTAAAGGTAAGACGTGAGATGAATCTTATTGTTCACCCTCTTGTTTGGGGTTCACTTGAGAAAGTTAGAAAAAACATTGACAAATTAGATCATTGGTGATTATACAAAATAACATTGAATCTGACCTACTGCAACACTGTTTCTACCATTATGACCCGTTTTAAAATGTAGACACTGAAAAGAGACCCAATTTTCACAAAACCCAAATCAAACACATACCTCTTCTTCTATTGAAAGCTTCCTTGCAAACTCATACCTCTTCCTTGCAAACTCATACCTCTTCTTCTAGCAGCGATCTTTCCTGTTCTTTTTCCTACAACTACGGTCTACAATCAAAATCAAATATCTTACGTCAAATTCATAATTAACAATTTAGTCTGATCAAGTCTAATATCATAAACCCAACATCCATAACCGATACAATATACAAAACAACAACAAAGATGAAAAAACTAACAACCAAACCTCTTTTCTTTGCTTCCACTTCAAACCTCTCCCACTTCAATATGCACAGCCTGCAAATTGAAAATAGAAAACAAAAGTAAAAAAATTATGATTGATACACAGCAGAACAAAAAATCTCCCTCCCAAAGTGGATCAAAATCTTGGCACCTGACTGATTCTCTAACCCAGAATTTAACAAAATTGAAACAGGAGAATTATTGGCTCTACATACCTCAGTCAATTTGTTTCGATACTGCACTCATCCTCCCCTGCATGACCCAAACCCAAAATCAGTGACATGCAAAGATTCAGAATGAGTCTGAAAAAGCTGTCTAAAAATTTAAAAAATTAAAAAAAATATGTCCAGTACCTGAGCAAAACGAATATCTGTTGTTCCAGGACCGGAAACAGGTTTCTCTCTGTCTCGCTTTCTTTCAGCGGAGTAAAGAAAGAAAGACATCGCAGAATCAAAACGAAACAGTGACAGCTTCCCGTCCCCCTCTTCCTTTTCTCCGAGTTATCTACCTTCTTCCCCTGTTAATTTCAAATATTGCCAATCAGATCACTCCAGCTTTTCCAATTATGGGAAACAAATGGAATTGAATTACCAACCTTACCAATCAGCGAAGAACTTCAAGCTCGTTCATTCTTGTTCTTCTTTCTTCTACTCGCCTGAGTTACGATTTTAGAAGTGAAAGTTTGTCCGAAAGCTACGATTTGATTCTTCGCTCTCTCTCTCTTTCTCTCTGAGTCGAGAAAACAATCTGAGACCTTGATGACGGCACTCAATGGAGGTTTCCCGAACACACTAAAAGTGGACTCGATGTAGGCTTCTAGAACACAACAGAAAACTCGGGCCTTTTTCTCTCCACATACAGCCCGAGGGCAAAACCGTCATTCCACTGCTGGTATGAACAGTGAAATGAACAGTATAGGAGATTTAGTATATAGTAAATTACTAGATAATCCCCCTCGCGCGATGCTGCGAGATCAACAAAAATGATTCTACATAGCTGAAACAAAGTATTTGTTTATTGATTTACTAAGCTTATTTAAACTTGACATCAGTTAAAACAAAAGATGCAAAGCTTATCAAACATCCAACTCAAACAAAAAATACAAAAGAAAACGATTCATAAAGCTTACCAAGTAACAGCTGAAATCGAAGTTGTTGTCCAAGTTCTCTATATGCTAATATGTAACGCTGCAAAAGCAACACTTTCAATAAGCACTCACTCTCCCTCCTGTTGTTCCCAAATGCTCAGCTGCCAACATTGCACACAACAGAGAAGTTAAGAAATTCAATACTAACACTCTAACATATATTTTCAAATACATTGACAAAGCATTCATTTAATCACAATTAATTAAACATCAAAACTGCAGATTTGATAGAAGATAACACTCATATACAGAAATTTGAGATTCACATATCTGCTATTGAATTACATATTCAAACTCCTTTCAGACTTTCTTGTCCTTTATTTCTGGTGGAGGTAACAAAATATTGAAGACTCTAGCAGCCAAACTACTCGAATTAAAGGACCAATCTAATAAACAAAGATGAGCTCCCAAGTAGTGTGCCAGTTCTTCTAATAAACAAAGAAGACCCTGTGTACCCACTTCTCACAATACCAATCCCACAGTAGCCACTTTAACCAACCATATTTGCAGAAAAAAAATTCTTAGGACCTCTAACCATAACCCAAAGCAGAGAAAAACAAAGGGCAGAGAATATCTAACTTGACCTCATCGAAATAAGACAGAAACACTAATCTTTTTCTGGCAACTCATTCAATCAACTCAGCCAATAACAGCAAAAGACCTTTGATCAATTCCATACAATAATCCAATAGACAAATATAACAGTTAATTACAAACATATTGGTATAAAAAAATTGGCCCAAACCTACCTTCAAACCTCGGAACCTAGAAATGAACAAAGAAATAGCTGCTTCAATATGTACAACCTCTAGATTAAGCACACACTACATAAATAAAAAAAAACCAATTCAATCTATGAACGATTCAATCAAAAAATTTCAGGTTTAAGAACCCAAATTTTCACCCTTGTTAATGGTTGTGATTTGAATTTGGATTTCCTCGCCTATACACGAACTGAGAAACGCTCCCACTCTTTTTCAACCTATAAACCACCCATCAAAAAATTGTTTACAGAAAAAGAGGACAATCAGAGAAGACGATAAGCAGAAAAGAAGAAACTAAATCCAAATTCATAAAACAAACCCAAACCTTCCTCCGGAACTGGACGATTACCTCTTCTCCTTTCACACTTCCTTCCAACACGATCACTAAACTTCAAATTCCCCGGAGTAACACAAAACAAACCCAGAATCAGATCCGTCTTCTCCTTCTTTCTAAATCTAGATCGATCACTCCTTTTTTCTTTTCACAGTCTCTCTCCCTCTCTCTCTCTCTCTCTCTCTCTACACCAAAACAAATAGAAGGTCTCAGAAGCAACCGAAAACAAACCCAGAATCAGATCCCACTTCTCCTTCTTTCAGAATCTAGATTGATCACTCCTTTTTTCCTTTCTCAGTCTCTCTCCCTCTCTCTCTCTCTCTACACCAAAGCAAATAGAAGGTCTCAGGAGCAGCAATCGGGAAAAGTGCATCCTGCAATGGAAATTGAAACAAAAGCAAAGGGCAAAACCGCCAATTCGGAATGAACAGTGTCTAGGAACAGTAATGAACAGTGCGAGGAACAGTGATTCGGCGAAAGATGAGGATTCCAAGTCATGCTTCTTGCTCTGTTGCCTATATCCAGAAGACTGACATCCGACTAGAATACTTATTCAAGCATGCAATCGAGACGGGATTGTTTCGAGATGCCGAAACAATGGACGTACGAAGCCAGAGGAACAGCAGATTCAGTGGTCAAGTACCTCAAAGATTCTAGCTTGCTTTTGGATAGTGAGAAAAATGGATGTGTAAAGATGCATGACGTCATACGGGATACAGCCCTGAATATTGCAAAATCTAAAGATGGGCATGGGTTTCTGGTAAAAGCTGGCTGTGGTTTAGAGGATTGGCGGCCACGCGGATTACATGAAGGCTGCACTGCTATTTCACTAATGATGAACAAAATTCGCAAGCTACCCGAAGTGTTGGTATGTCCAAATCTCCAGATTTTATTACTAAACAAGAATGATGATTTAAACAAGATCCCAGAAAAGTTTATCCAAAGTCTGAATGAATTAATATCTTAGCAACACTGGTATTTCCTCTCTACACAAATCATTCAGTCACCTTACCAACCTCCAAGCTTTGAATTTAGATTTTTGCCAGGAATTGATCGACATTTCTATAGTGGGAAAACTGAAGAAGCTTGAAATTCTTAGTATGAGGGAATATCCTGGGGGGAATTGTCGAGAGAAATAGGAAATTTGACCAATCTAAGGATTTTGGATGTCCGTGCCGCTTGGGTTGGAGCTTTAGTCACAACTAGGAACAAACAAGCCCGCGCGATGCTGCGGGTTTATCATTGAAATAGTTCAGTTTAATAGTACTGCATTTATAGATATTAGATACAAAACAAATTTTAACCCAAGATCCAGACCAATCCCAGAAATTAGAAAACCTACTTGACCAAATTAGCTTCCCTTATTGGAGCCATACAATTTCACCACAAATTGGAGCAAATTTACATACTCCAAAAAAGTTGTAGCAAGAATTTTCATAAACAGAAGACTCGTTTTACATCAATTCTGTAATATCCATTACAGTTGAATTACAGTTGCACCTGTGCTTTTCATCAAGACAGAGAAGTTGAAGAGTCAAAAGATGTTTTCATGGTTTTTTGGAATCATAACGAAACAATAACACTCCACAGAGAGAAACATAAGTAATATTCTTATCGGAGAGTTTAGAATATAATTGCATAGAGGCCACAATCATCCATCTGGGACAACAATTTCATTGTCTTTGTCTAAAGTTTCTGTATAACCTGGAAATTAGGCAAATAGAGAGTTGTGGCTAATTCATTACCCTTGTACTTGATAAATTTTGAAAGATTCAAACTTTACTAATTAGCAATTCAATTTTGAATGAGTTGGTTACAACATAGATGAGCTTTGATCATAATAATGTCAGAGTGCATGTAGTGCTGATTGATCATTCACATTTTCTTTGAATGATAGATACTAAACCAACAGTCTACAATTGTGACCAACCAAAAAAACAAAGGCTAGAGAGAATGTTGTAGATGAAAATGAATATAGGAGAGAAATGAAGAGAACCTATTTTGGATTATAGAGAGACCATTCCAAGTCAGCCAATAGGGTCCGTAACCAGACCCAAGTGTCGAAGCCTGACATTTTCCTATTAGAAGTTAGAGTGGAATCTCTGATTTCGGAGATGAGCAGGACCGGCTCCAGGGGTTGTGGTTGTCGTCGAAACAGGGGCAGGGGCAGGGGCAGAATAGTCAATTAACTATTCATTTTATTTGTCCTTTTGCTGAATGGGTTTTAGTATAGTTATAACTAGTAATATTTGCCCGCGCTTTGCTGCGGGAATTACTGTTATATGTTACTGGGATAACATTACATAGCGGAATGTTTCTGCTGTACACCTTCATTAAAGAATGATTAAAATATGTTACACGAATTTCTGACTGGAATCAATAACTTCAAATCAAACTTGGTATGTATAGTCAAATAAAGGAATAGATGAAAGACAATAATGAGAACTGTTTGATGGATGTTGGCTTGAAAATTAGCGGTTTGGCTTGTTGTTATTCTTAAGTTCCTGCAATGTACATTTCATAAATTTTATTAAGAATGAATGGCTATTGCTGATTTCAAAAAGTCAGCATTGTTTGGGGAATGTGCTGATTTCATTTGTGTAGTTAGTGATTATGCTAACCTTGGAGCGCAATATCTTAAGCTTCCAAATCTGTGTATCAGTAAACATCCAATTGCTGCAGTTGTAGAAAGACATCATCAGCTACTGCACTACCTCCACACCAAGTAGAATGGTCTGCTTACATACAACCAAGACATTTTTTGACTCAGCGAAGGACAGTAGGAACCATGGTAATCAAATGTTGAGTAGTCAACAAACTTGCAAAAATAGTGTCAGCATTAATCAAAAACACATGCTACTGAATCAATTCAGTGTTAATATTTACAGTTGGATCAGATTTTCAGTGGCTAAAGTCAGATAAAGAAAAAAGAAATAATAAGGAGAAAGGAAAACCGTGATGAATGCAGAGAGCAATTGTTGGGAGAGAAAATAAGTTTAAAAGTATACATTATATCAAGATTGAATTGAAATGAACTCTAGTATACATTATATGAACATTGATACAATTTACTTTTAATCAAAAGTAACTTTAGAGTAAATCATAAATTCATGCTGAAAATAGGAAATGATAAAGAATCAATATAAAGACAGTGATGATCGTATTTTTTTTAATATGAAAAGAGTGGAGAAGCAGTAGAGAGTATATTTTTATCAATCATGGTGATAAAATAGCTTGTAGAGAAAACTTACCAAGGAAGGGATAAACTATTCTTTAGGTGTGTCTTGTGTTTCGGTCTCCAGCTAAAGAGTGGTTGCAGGTAAAATGCTCTTTTGATGCTTTTAGATATTCATTTCATAAGGTGTTGGCCTCTCTTGGTTTGTTGAGCACTTGATACCTAATCAGCAGCATATCAAATGAAGCATCATAAACTGAAGATTCACTATTGTACCCTATAAAACAAAGTAATGAGAAAACCTTCTGAAAAATACACCTGCCACACAAAACCAACCAAGCACAAAGCATGCATATCATAAGGAAAAGGCAGAATAACGTCAACTGAATCACTATAGTGTTTTAGTTTCATTGATCAAGAACAGGATAGTGATTTCATAATAGTGTTTTCATATGGTTGAAAGTAAAGTCAACATATATGCACAAACAGCATAATGAATATATGTGGTAACTGCTCTCTCTCTCTCTCTCTCTCTCTCTCTCTCTCTCTCTCTCTCTCTCTCTCTCTCTCTCTCTCTCTCTCTCTCTCTCTCTCTCTCTCTCTCTCTCTCTCTCTCTCTCTCTCTCTCTCTCTCTCTCTCTCTCTCTCTCTCTCTCTCTCTCTCTCTCTCTCTCTCTCTCTCTCTCTGTGTTTTGTCTCCTCTCTTTTTCTGTATTGGATGAACAACAAAATCCGAAAATTATGAATCGGAGCATATAATAAGATATCAAACTATCAAATTAATAAAAATAATAGAATCAAAACAGAGACTTAAATCACCTACTACAACTTTGTCGCCTTGTTCTTTTTTTTCTTCAAATAATCATATATGCAAGTTCATGGAAAATATCAGAAAGTATTCATTTAGACATGCCAGAAACAAAGAAAAGAAAAACTTCTACGTCTTTGAAAATGATTGAATGTTAGGAAATTCATTTGAACTGAGAAAGAAGATCACAAATTCAACTAAAACATAGATTTAATTACTTGACTAACCTAGAAAGCAACCTCTGTAAGTGAAGATCCTCAAATAAACTCATACTCAAAACCGTTCTATTGTGCTTTGCTGAATCAGTAAGCTCTTGTAAATTTCATTAAAATCAAAGGATAGCTAAAGAAAGAAAAAAGAAATAAGAAAAGAAGTATGTTCACAGATGAAACCTTTTCTATTTGATTTTAGTCAAATCTTCCTCTCTCAGACTATCAGTGAATTTCAATTTGGGAGCTGTTCAAAAAACAAAAATACAAATACAAATCAGTGAACTAAATCATCATATAGGTATTAAACAAAAATACAAATACAAATCAGTGAGCTAAATACCTTTTATCTTCTTTGGCCTCCATAATCAGAGTGTATTATCTTTAAGCTCTTAACTCGAAATTCAACTGAAATGCTTTGATTTCACGAATCAGAGTGTGGCCCATTGTTCTGTCAATTTAATGTGAAATAATGCATATCAATTTGTAATTATCTATATCAAATAAGATATTGTGTAGAAAAAGTAGAAACAATAGTGCAAAAAAGTTCAATTCAAAATCTACAGTTGAGTTAGAGTGACCAAAGGTTCTTCGAAATAGAACTGTATGAATATCAGATGGTAAACCAATCAAATTAAAATAATACGCTGAACTTTAAAGAAGATAAAAGGTATATGTGATTTTATTTTGAGAAATATATTTACCTTCTAGATGTAAATTGATTAGTTTCAGGTAGCCTCCTGCTAATTCTGTTTTGGTCAGCCAAGTTTTTTTTGTGAGCATGTGCAGAGAATATTTTTGCTGTAAGAAAACAGAAAATCTATCAGTAATTTGCATATTTCTATGTGTGAAAAAGGAAGATGGACTTTTGTTCATACATATTTCTTATGCTTATTGAGTATGTAAATTATGAAACTATGTCACATTGCAATTCAAGGGAAGAAAAAACAAACTATATTGGTCTAATTAAACCTAAATGCAAAAACTAATATATTTTGATAATCTAATAAAGGTAGCCAGTGCATTAACATTGTTGTTTCTAAAACTGGTTCAATAGGTGAACTGTAGCTGCAAGTTATTATACTAATTGAAATCACAAAATGATGCCTTTGGATGATCACAAATGGCTTTGGTGAAATAGAAAGAAAGTGCAAAGAAATTGGTAAATGACAAAGCATAAATATTATACTAATTGAAATCACAAAATGATGCCTGAAACCACAAATTCAAATGAGTGTATTGCAAAACCTTTGACAATCATGATTATAGTTCAAGAACCTACTAGAGAAAGTAAAAAAGTTCAAGATTAGAAGATAAACACCGAAAACATCACTAAGCAGTAAAACTTTCATGATATTCTTTTCAATTTTGTACAAAGAACAAATATCTTTTATTGCTCAGCTATACTTTTTTTACCAACACAATATAGAGATATTTTCTTTGTGTTCTGATTCTTTAGTTTGTTTCAATAAATACTATATTTTAGTTTAAGGATGTAATCAATGTGCTAATAATGTCAGAAAACCAAAATTACATGATTTGGTCAGCCATCAGAAGAAGACTATGCCTTTATACATGCTATGATCTCCACCAACCGGAGTTTATGGATGAGTAATACTGGCCTATTAAGTTGGAAATGAGAATCTGTTCCTATTTTAAACTATATATTCTATTTCTGTAATTCGTATATATTATGCCAGTTCCGACTACTTCAAGAACATACACAGCCAGCAGAGGTAATATCTGAAATGGAAAAAGTCATACCTTGTAATTCATCCCTTGCCCGTGCATCTCACATGAAACAATCCTATCTTTGAGTTGCTCTGCAGCTATGAAGTAGTCTATCCTCATCCTTTTGACTCTATACCTGCCAGAAAGCCACCCGGTATGTTTATTATGTGGTGTAAACTGTATAATAACAATATATGATTATAATACAGTTCCTAACTTCCTATGTATGTACATCTAATGATTGCACATTCAGATGGAATCACTATGATTCTACATCACTTCAACTCGACCAACACAACAGTCATCCAATTTATTTTCAACGGCAAGTTCCTATGTGCATGAACCATATGGTCTTACTTTCCAATGGGATTTCCTGACCAGGAGAAGCCACGCTCCATGTCCTTCTCTTTGTGTAAAAATCAGTATGCATCTATTAGCTTTCCCCTGAAAGACATATCATCAGACAGATAAAGTTATTCTTTATTAAAGTAACAATACAACTGAAACGTAAGGTTCTTGGAAATTGACCTAAACAGACCTAGAAAACTGATCTGAACTTGGTTGATTATTCAGTAGCAGCAAACCAAAAGCACTATATATGCTTTGTCTGAATGTGGCCTTGTACGCATAGAAATTGAAACACCAAGGATCCTAGAATAAGAGAAAAATTCAATATTGAATTTCGGAAGGACCACCACAATGAAACCACTTCAGCAATCATCAAGATTTTATAGACCAATTGGCACATGGAAGATTCAATTTTGAAGAACCCAACAATCAATTGCCAAAAAATTGAAATAGTTTACCTTAGAATCGGGAGATTTGTCGGCGCCGGAGCTGGAAGAACTCCCTAGCATATGGCTTGATTGTGAAGAGATAAGTCAACTAAAAGTCTGAATAAAGAAAAACAGTTTGTTTTGCTCTTATGCGTAGGAGGAGTCGGATTTAGCAGACTTTAGAAGAACGAAAACATGCAAAATACCCTGCTCCTATCCTTTCTTCCTCTCTCTCTCTCTCTCAACAAACTGGAAAGAACGAAGCGGTGCCAAAGAGACTTACATGGCGGACCAAGTATTTGAACGAAGCACTTTTTTTCTCTGTCAATCAACAACCACAACTGTTGATCAAAACCTCTCTCAGATTCATAAATCTCACACTCTCACTCTCTATCCAGCTGGTTGACCTGAATCTCTATCTCACTCCCCCTCTCACCCGTGTTGTCGTTGCGTAAAGCAAACACACGTAGCGGTAGCACTGAGCAGCACGACAGGTGCCAAGGCAATTCTGTAAAACAGCAGAAAGAAAAAGGGCAGAATCGCCAATCTACTATTCATTTATTTTGTCTTTTCTGAAATAAACAGTAAAAATGTAGTTGTTTTTTTTTTTTTTAAATAAAGGGATGGTGCGGCTGCCCTCAAGCCTTGATTAATGAAACTGTCGAATACAAGGGGGGGACATTGAGCCTAAACCCTTGATTACAATAAGCATCTAAAGTATTTTCCGAAATAATATCAGAAATCTCTACAGGAAACCTGTATTCTAACAAGCACCAACTAGCAAAGAGTGCACACTTGGCTACTCTGTTTGCTTTAACATAGCAGTGACATTGTGGAAAGATAACTCGATATGTAACCCGATTACAACATAGCATAAGTACCCGCTTTAGCACAGCTTTCCTACTATGTTGCCGCCGAAAAATAAATCCGACGACACTTAGTCTCACCCTGCCACTAGGAGGTAGCGACCATTTGACAAAGCAAAGAGCTCGCCGCCTACCGAGAGCAGATAAGGCACTCTGAGTGCATACACAGGCAGTTAGCCCGACTAACCCTACAAAATACCTGTAGGGACTTATTACACGCCAAAGACGTGACAATACTAGCAAACTAAAACAAATAAAACTGAAATAGAAATAAAATAAACCAGCCCAGGCAAGGCCCAATACGAGGGCCCAAACCCAAGCCTCTGCCAAAGAAACAGGAAGTGCAGCAACCACCAGTTAATCATGGCCCAAGCCCAGCATGGCCACCTCCGAGCAACTGCCCACTGCGCCGGACCGCCGCCGGACCGCCACCACCATCGTATCACCATCCCTGTCATGCCATCAAAGCGTGCCACCAACCCACATCCATCCCCTCCCCATCTCGGATCCCATGGACCCAAACCGGATCAGGTCACTCCGATCCGATCGGACTCCAAAGGATCCCAGCTAGGGCTGGCAAATCCTCCCGAGACAAACCAGCCAACCGAGTACCAACCGAACCGAAAATGTTGGTTACCGAAAATGTCGGCTACCGAAGTATTGGTACGGTAGTGCCGAACCGAGAGGAACATAACGGTACGGTACTGGTACTGATTTGAAGATAAATACGGTATACCGTACCGTACCGAACTTATATATAATTAATTAATTACTCATATTTTTTAATTTTTTATTCATCTCCCTTCTTCTTTCCGCACTCTCTATGCTTCCTGTCTCCTCTTTCTTCTTTCTTTTTACTTTTTTATTCTTCTCTCTTTTTCTTTCCTCACTCTCTCTGCTTCTTGTCTCCTCTTTCTTCTTTCTTTTTACTTTTTTATTCTTCTTCTCTCCTCTTTCTTCTTTCCTCGTTCTTCTTTCTTCTTTCTTCTTTCTGTTTTCTGGACTCTCTCTCCTCTTTCTTCTTCTCTCCTCTTTCTTCTTTCTGGACTCTCTCTTCTTCTTCTCTCTTTGTTGAGCCTCTCTAAATGTTCAAAGAAACGCCCTCTCTCTCTCTCTCTCTCTCCGGCTCGGTGATTCTTCAAGCTTGAAGCTTGAAGCTTGGTGATTCTTCAAGCTCCATTTCTGGGTTTTGGATTCAGTGATTCTTCAAGCTCGGTGATTCTTCAACTCTTCACTCTTCCTTCACCACAATCACTCTTCCATCACTGTGTGTGGTATGGAGACTGGAGAGACCCATAACCATGTGGGTCGAAAAGTTCTCAGAAGAAGAAAACAGAAGAAGAAGGGATCGGTGATGTACTGCTGTATTGGTGACTGGTTTGTGGCCCAATGTCAAACTCGGTTACAAGCCCAACCGTACCGAACCGACCGATTAAATCGGTATACCGACTTCTCGGTATACCGGATTTTGTGGCCGGTAGTGGTATAGTTTTTTGCATACCAGTATAAGTTGGTACGGTACATGGTATCAGCCCGTAAGCTTCGGTACCGAACCGAACCCAGCCCTAATCCCAGCCCCTCCAACAAAACCCTACTCCGCCGGACCACCGCCACCATCGCACCACCATCCCTGTCGCGCCACTGATGAGCGCCACCACTCCCAATCCATCCCCTCCCCATCTCGGATCTCTTAGACCCAACCCAGATCAGACAAATCCGCCACTGATGTAGTTGTTTTTTTTAATAAAGTAAAAATGTAGTTTAGCTTTCGTATATTTAGAATTCCATCTAAAGTGATATCAAAGTTGCATAAATTAGAAGAATCGTACATGCTGGACTGTGGATTTAATGACCGGGGGTGTGAAGTTGAGGGACAAGGAGGAGAAACCAATATTGGGTTTGATGAGTTAGCTGGTTTAACAAATTTAAAAATTTTGCAGGTTTGCATATCTGATGCAAAATACATCCCTAAAAATGTTGAGGCCGAACCGAATTGGGTTTACTTTAACATATGTATTGGCAGATGCACCGGAGATCTATACAATCGAGAAGATCATAATTCAAGATCCTTGCATCTTAATGAAGCAACCATAAGTACCTTGCCTGATTGGTTCATCAACGCGGTGACAAAGAAAACAGAGAAGCTAAAGTATGATTGCTGCAAAGGGATGAGTGACATTCTTATGGAATATGACCATGGGAGGTTAAATAAACTCAAGCATCTCAAGAGTCTGTGGTTATTTTCTTGATTCCTATGTGTACTTGACAGAGTTAATGAATACAAGACGGGTTCAAAAAGGACCAGTGTTTGAGAACTTGGAAGAGTTGCATCTCGATGAAGTGAATTGTCTGAAGGAGTTATGTGTTGGTGAATTACCAAATGAGTCTCTATGCAAGCTTAGGTTACTGAAGGTGAGAGGTTGACATGAATTGATGAATGCACTTTTACAATCTAATTTGTTGAAGAGACTACAAAATTTGGAAAAACTAGGTTGTGAAGAGATGGGTAAATTGGAGTATGTGTTTTCATCTGAAGGGTCTGAGGTAGAACAAAGTACTCTGACAGAGTTGATAGAGATGAGATTGGAGAATCTAGGGAACCTAATAAAGATATGGAATGGTCCTGCTCCTTGTAAAATCTTCTGTCATGTTAAACTTTGGTAGTTTTCGAGTGCAATAAGCTGAAAAATCTCTTTACATCCTGCATAGCTCACCATCTTCATGACTTGGAAGATCTTTAAGTCGAGGCTTGCCTACGGTTGGAAAGAATTATTGAAGCAAGTGAGGAAACAGTAAACGACAAGATAGTTTTACCAAAATTGCAGAAGTTAGCTTTGAAAAAGCTTCAAAAAAAAAAAAAGCTTACAAGGTTCTATGCGTAGTACTGGAAATGCTACTAGTGATGAAGAATATATTGAGTTTCCTTTATTGGAACACTCGCATGTGGAACGCTGTCATATTTTCAATTCTCCAGCTAAGGACATGTTGGTTTCAATGATGAATAAGCAGGCTGTTTTGATTCCTATGCAGGTATGTCCGTATGACGTCATTAAAATCTTTTGTCTTTTGTTTTGTTATATTCTTTCTTCAGTTTACTCTTCTGCTTCCTCTTTCCTGTGGTGCAAATTTAAACATTTTGGACGTGTCCATATCTGGTGCAGAGACAGGTCCGAGAGACACACCAACTTTAAGCAGAAGAAGATGAGAGGTTCCGAAAGAAAGAAGGCATGGCCGTCAATGACAACATGTACTGTTGCCATCAACATGTTGCAGAACTACCAAATCTGGAAAAGCTAGTTTGTGAGAAAATGGGTAACATCAGAACACTTGTATGTGAAGAACACCACCAACTTGTCATTTCCAACCTCTGCATCTGACTACTTCCAGGGGGAGAGGTATGTTGATGTTGTTTCATAAACTTACTTCATTTGTCTTTTCTCTTTATTTTCTTCCTTTTGATCTTTTTTTTTTCTTTTTCTTTTCATTGAAAGGTCTTGATAGGCTATTTGTATCCACCTAAATAGATGCACAAAAATGCCCATAACTTAACCCCACAAGAATGTCGAAAATAGTATAGGTAAGTAGGGATCGTTCCCGCAAGAGATTGTGGTCTAATCACTAATCTAAAGACTCAAAACAAAATAAATCCTAAACTGTTCAGTTAGAAAGATCTGATTGGCAGACAACTCTAAACTACTCTAAATGTCACGAAAATTTACAGACAGACTCTAAACATGTTAAACTAACTACTGACAAAGTTTGATAATTTTTGAAGATGTTTTGGTTGACGAACTAATTAAATAAAAACGAAACACTAAATGACTCCGAAAATAAAAAGACTTGATTCAGGGTTAAGAAAATCAAAGATAAAACAAGTTAGAGGAATTGCATCCACCACCAATCAATCAAGTAAACTAATCATGTTCAACCTAATTACATCTATCTATGGATGAAGATGCTCAGGTTAACCCAGCGCCTGACTTAACCTATTGTTTTTCCTTACTTGTATGCTAGGTGAGAGACGCTCTACACCTAACCTATTTTCTAAAGTGCAACCTAGGTTGACGCAACTCTAGATTTAACACAAAGAAATCATTACGCAATAGAAAAACGAGACATCACAAGGCATCTTGAGTACGCCGCGTCTCAATTAACCTAGGAACCTAATCACTTGCCTTATAGACAATTTACTACTCTAGAACTCTCAACGGAAGCCTCGAAGCAAGGCACATGCAATGATTATTCTTAGCAATAGAACCCTAAACATGCAATCTAAGTTGCGCACCAAAGAAAACATGTAAAGGAATCATCAATGTGAAGATGAGATTTCTCATCCAATAAATAAACAAAACTAATTGAAAGTCATAGTAAGTTTACAATCATGATTTGGGGCTTCAAGCAGCCCCCTAACTAATAAAAACTAGTTAAACATAGAAGAAAACAAAACAAAGAAGGGGAGGAAGAGAGAAGAAAGGAGAGAAGAGAAGAGAAGCTGCAGATTGATCCCCTTTTATATGCTTAGAGGTTGCCTTCATCTTTCTTGTTGTGTAGGAAATCCAAAACCTAAGAGAATTAGGGTTCACGTGCTTAGGTGGAGTTTTCCTATTGGTTCTTGAACTTGATGACTTATTCCAACCATTCACATCATGCCATTTGTCCATCATAAGTCGGAATATGAAGCACAAAATCGTCCTTGGGCTTCTCAGTGTGATTTGGGCTTCGGAACATAAATTCCCGTCCAACCTCAGATTCGCGCGCAGTATGACCTCCTTGTACTAAATCGGCCATAAATTCCTCTAGAAAAATGATATTGATGAGCCGTAAAAAGATCTGGAAACTAGACATCCAAGGCTTTCCGTCAATATAAAGATCATCCTTTGAATCGTTCTGAGCTGGTCTCAGTGGTCTGTCGAAGTTGACTGATCTGCACAGGCAGATTTGCCGATTTTGCCTTTCAGTCCCTCTTTTACTTCTTTTCTCCTTCTTTGCTCAAAATACCTATAAAATAAGTAAACAACGTAAATAACGAGAAAATACACTAAACTAACAAAGAAAGCATAGAGATTAACGTTATCAATATCGCATAATTATGCTCCTATCAGGTCTTAAAAAATATGGCCATGACGTAAATACATTTCCAAATTACTAGTCCAAAAGTCCAAAATGTTAGTTGTGAAAATGTTTCAATAATATCTTTGATTCAATTGTTTTGCTAATCTTTATGCAAATGAGTTCTCCACCCACCATCAGTACATTCACCAAGAAACCTGAAATAAAATATCATATTTAAATTCTTTTTGTTTTTTGTTTTTTTGTTGTTATCATTTATAATCTTGAACATTCTTTCTATTTAGTTTTTGTTAATCAACTGATTCTTGATATTAGGTTTGTGAAACTAACAAAATTACACAGAAAATACTTCATCTCAATGAGTTTTTTTTTTCCTTGTTTCAGGACACTGCTAGTACAAATTACATATATACAAATGTATAGTTTTGAGGGGGAAAAAAAAAAATTTGAAAACAGTGTCCTTGTACAGATGATATATTATTCAATTATATTCATTCTAGATTAATTTGCTCTGATGACTGATCTTGCATTTTAGTTTAGTTCTTTCTTTTAAATTTCTGCCCCTAGCTGATATTTTCAATATCAGATCGAGAAGTGTATTGTACGATAATTAGTGAGATACACTGATGCTGGCTTATTTATTCCTATTATTTCACATGGACTTTATTGACTTTCTGTCCTGGGATTTGTTGGAAGCCAGAAAAGGCCAAATCATGCTTCTTCCTTTGTTGCCTCTGCCCAGAAGATGATCATCATGGTATTATCCAATTAGCAGACTTTATGGTGAAGTATGGATTCGGAAAATGCCAGAGTCGGAGCAAATTCAGTGGTTAAATACCTTGCAGCTTTTAATTCCATAGACTGAATTAGCCATAACAACGTTCAGTTCAATGGTGATGAACAAGCGGAAGAAGTTTTCAATTCTTTCCAAGGTATGTCTACGATGTCATCAACATCCTTTGTCTTTCTTTCTTTCTTTTTTTTTTGGTCAAATTTGTTAGTCTGTCTTGTATCTTTTCTCTTTTGCTTCCTCTTTCTTTAGTGCACATTTTAACATTTTAATAGTCTCCATATCTGGTGCAGATACAGGTCAGAGAGAGGCACCTACTAAACCGGATCATCATTCCAGAACTTTGTTGACTCTTGGTGACAGAGAAAGTAGAGATCGAAAGATCAAAGAGATGTTCAGTGGTCCATAGCCTATTAGTGAAGAAGAAACAGCACAAAGAGATGTTCAGTGGTCCGAAATTGAAGACATGTTCAATGGTCCTGGAAGGGATTCATTTGGCAAGATGGATGTCATTGCTATTTTACATAACATTTTATTTGGATGTACTCATCAGTTTTTGGTTTGATTCTGTTCTGTTTCACATTTGCCTCCGATTTTCATATTAGGAATATGAGCTTTTACATGTTTTTTTCCCAGGACATAACATGTAAACATCTGTGGACGTAACTGATTGAACTTGTAATTTTTCTCCTCTTTTTAGCTACCTCTTTCACTTACTGGCACAATAACCTCAATCTTTGTTCCTCAGTGTGCATGCATGAGTAAAATTTGTGTAGCATGTTCTGTGGGGTTATATATAACGGATTTGTTGTAAAATGAAAAGTAAGGGAGTTTGAGAGAAGAGAGAAATGACGCAGAGAATAGAGTGTGTATATTCATCTCACCATGAGAGGGTTTATATAGGAGTACATGATGTATACAATTAGGCAACGTTTAATAGCAACGTTCATTACTCCTATTCACAATCCTATCAATCACTAATCTATAGTGAAAGGCATATATGACTCTCCATCTATTTACATGATATTAGCTATATGACTCCATCTATTTACATGATATTAGCCATAACTATTTACAACACTCCCCCTTGGATATTTCATGTCAATAGTGTTGCCTAGGCTGAGCGCTTCTAAGTTGCCTCGTCAAAAACCTTGCCAAGTAATAAAAACACTGTGGGAGAAAAACAACCTTGGTCGAAGGAGAAAAAGAGCACAATGCGTGTGAATATGGAGTAGTCGTATCACAACAGAGATAGGTGAAGTCTTTTTATCAGCATCATAAGTAGATAGTATGTCTACGAAAGGGATGCATTAGAGTTGCTACACCAAAACCTTGCCCGGTAAACCCAGTGGGAGAAACCCGTGGTCGAAGGGAAAAGATGAGCAAATGCATATATGTCAAATCAAAGCATCTTCAGGATGCAGTAAGTGGGGGTGACCATGCCAAAGATGTGCCTCGTCAAAACCTTGCCAGGTAACAAAACCCAGTGGGACAAAATAACCCTGGACGAAGGACAAAAAGAGTACACGATGGTCAAGTGTGTATGCTTCGGGATACTCTCCCTGATTTCGACTCCGCCGGAAAATTACATGTTAGGTAATTCAGATAATTTACGTAGACCAATACCTTGTACATGCTTCTGGAATGTAGACTTTGATAGTGACTTGGTAAAGAGGTCTGCACGATTGTCTTCAGATCGAATTTGTTTGACTTCAATCTTCTGATGCTCCTGTTGTTGCTGATTGAAGAAGAACTTCAGTGCAATATGTTTGGTGTTGTCTCCTTTGATGAAACTCATCTTCATTTGCTCAATGCAAGCAGCATTATCCTCGTGGATAGTGGTTGGTTCATCAGTGGTGGAATACAGTCCATATGTGCTTCGAACATGCTTTGTGATGGCTCTCAACCATATACATTCACGTACTGCTTCGTGAAGAGCTAGAATCTCAGCATGATTCGAAGAGGTAGCAACAAGAGTCTGTTTTGTAGACCTCCAAGAAATTGCAGTATTCCCAATGGTAAAGACATAACCAGTTTGGGAACTCCCCTTGTGCGGGTCTGATAGATAGCCTGCATCAGCATATCCAACAAGGCGAGCATCATTCTGAGGATCAAGGGGGTTTGATCCATTTCTTGATGCAGATGGATAGAATAAGCCCATATCAGTCATACCTCTAAGGTAGCGAAAAATGTCTTTTATGCCATTCCAGTGGCAGCGTGTTGGCGCAGAGCTATATCTAGCTAACAAGTTCACAGAAAATGAAATGTCTAGTCTAGTGCATTGAGTCAAGTACAATAATGCGCCTATTGCACTTAGGTATGAGACTTCTGGTGCCAATATCTCTAGCTTCGTTATCATCTACAGGATGAAACGGATCTATCTTAGGATCTAGACTTCGAACAACCATGGGAGTGCTTGAGGGCTTCACTTTATCCTCATTAAAACGTCTTAACATCTTCTGGATGTAGTTTGATTGATGAAGCAGAATGCCATCAGCACGGTGCTCGAGCTCCAAGCCGAGGCAGTAATTCGTTCTCCCAAGATCTTTCATCTCGAATTCAGACTTCAGGCGCTCTGCGGTTTCTTTGATCTCTTCAGGAGTACCAATCAGATTCATGTCATTGACATAGACCGCCACAATTGCAAATCCAGAACTTGTTTTCTTAATAAACACGCATGGGCATATTTCATTGTTTACATATCTCATCCCGATCAAATATTCACTTAGACGGTTATACCACATCCGTCCGGATTGTTTTAATCCATAAAGTGAACGCCTCAAACCAATGGAGAGCGTGTTCCATGGTCTAGAACTATTTGCATCGGGTATCTTAAGTCCTTCAGGAACTTTCATATATATCTCTGTATCAAGATCCCCATAAAGATAAGCTGTGACCACATCCATTAGCTGCATACTCAGTTTTTTGGAAACTACCAAACTGATAAGGTAGCGGAACGTTATAACGTCCATTACGGGAGAATATGTCTCCTCGTAATCAATCCCATGGCGTTGAGAAAATCCTTGCGCCACTAGATGAGCCTTGTATCTCACAATCTCGTTTTTCTCATTACGCTTCCTTACAAATACCCATTTAAATCTTACAGGTTTAACATGGGGAGGTGCGGGAACGACAGGCCCAAACACCTTTCTCTTTGTCAAGGAATCTAATTCAACCTGGATTGCTTCTTTCCATTTTGGCCAGTCGTCTCTACGTTGACATTATCAACAGAGCGAGGTTCGATGTCATCGCTATTTAAAATTTCGGTAGCTACTGCGAATACAAATATATCATCTATGATAATCTCATTCCGATTCCAGATCTCACTTAAGCATGCATAATTTACCGAGATTTCTCTATTCTCGGGAGTGGGTTCAGACGTTGGAGCGTCCCCCAACGTCGTCTCTTCTAGGACGGACCCATAATTTCCGGAATTGTCTCGTGAGATGGATCAGTTGAGATCGCGATGTCTAGTGGATTCGTTTGTGCCAGTTTTACCCTCTTCCGGGGATAAGAATCCTTCGAACCTAGTGGTCTACCTCGCTTCTGGGCAGGGACATGTGACTGGTTAGCCGCCATGGTCGTACCTCGTCCATCTGGGGCGACGCGTCCTACAGGGACATCTATCCTTGCAGGCACATTTGCAGCAGGTATATGTGATTTCGTCACTTTAGCTAGATCAGAGAAAGCGTCTGGCATATTTTGGGCTACACTCTGTAGATCTAGAATTCTTCGCACTTCATTATCACATTGTGTGGTTCGGGGATCAAGATGAGACATAGTAGGGACATTCCACGTCAATTCACGTCGTTCATCAGGAACGGTAACGTTCTTATCTCCCCCTAACGGCGGGAAGACTGTCTCATCAAAGTGACAATCCGCAAATCTAGCGGTAAAGAGATCGCCTGTCAAGGGCTCTAAAAAGAGTATAATGGATGGGGATTCATAACCGACATATATGACCATCCTTCGTTGAGGACCCATTTTTGTATGTTGTGGCGGCGCAATTGGCATGAAAACTGCACACCCAAATGAAGGAATGGATGGATTTCAAAACTTTTTAATTAGTGCGGAATTAGTTTAACCATTAAACTACTAACTAAACATAAAATCCATTCCTTTAACCCATGATCTTGGCTTATTGTGATATGTATATAAACATAGCATGCATAGTAAGGAAGAACAAAGAGGTAGTTTATGTTCTACTCACCCTTGGAGCGTGATTTTAATCCGATCCAAGTGAACCACCAAAGTTCCTCTCCTTGATCTCTCCTTGTGTGTGTTTCCTCCACCTTGAAGCACCTTGAATTAAGAACTCCTTCTTGTGCTTGTAGTATTCTCCTTGATGTAACAAGTAGAGCCACAAAAAGATATGGCCTCTAAGGATCTTCACCAAGTGAATCAAGAGATGAAGAAAGATGAAAGAAAAGAAGAAATTATGCAAGTGTTCTTCTTTCCTTTAATTTTGTAATGGACCAAGGGAGAAACCTCTCTCTCTCTCTCTCAAATCTGAAAATAATAGTGTGGAGACACACTTATTATTATGTCCATGCTTTCACTTTTATATAATAGGAAATAATCCAATTACTAAAAGAAAAATATTGACTTTCATAAAGCCAATATATTGGCTGGTCCATACATTCTATTGGGCACTAAAAATGTGTCTTGGACTTTCATTTAAATCTCATTTAGTGAAGCCCAAGTCCACACCAAAAAACCCGACAATCGTTTAGGCCCAATAGATTCGGTTTTACCCGAAACTCCTAATTATGTTCAAATAAAAAATCTAATTAATTATTTGGTCATAACCAACTCTTGTTTAATCTTCTTCATATACAATCTCAAGGATCCACTTATATGGTGTGCGATCTCTTAGGTTCTAATTAACAAGGCAGTGAAGTTTATAGAAACCATTCTATTTTGTTTACGAATCAAAAACTCCATTTTTGATTCTCCCTTGTTATTAGGATTATAAATGTTTATTAATCCTCGGGGACTTCACAAGTTATGAGTGACGTCTTGCAACATATCATGACTACCCTAGTTAATGTAGAATGACAAAGAACCTTTTCAATTGGAATTACAATACAATACGGTCCTTCTCTAACACTATGTTCTAAATCACATCATCGGGGTATGGAATTGATATGTCAATCCCCTAATGTGATTTTCATTGTTATGTGATTCTTAGAATGTGATTAGAAACTCCTTTTTAATCTCATTCAATGCTTTGGCCAAAGACTCATTGAATCACATCTTTGAACATACACCTTATTTACTTAAGGATAGAGATTCCTTATTGTACACTCACATGTCTCCATGACCGAATTGATTATACCAATGAATGCATCTATTATATCCATTAAGGGACACAATATTATTGCATCATCAAGAGATAATCCATTCACTCATAAGACAACTATGGTGTCTCAGGTCAAATGACTAATTTGTATTATTGCAATTTAGAGTTCAAGTTTGACATGTAAGTAAGACTCCATACAAGAACTCTAATGATCGCGTTCAGTGTACTCTTTAAGTTAAGAGCACCCACATACTTGTATTAGTGTCTCCACACAAATGACAAGAGACATATCATCCTCCATATTGAGCATACATAGTATGTGCTAGTCTTTCCGGATTATCAATGTCCAAGTGATAATCCTATGACTAGGAACCTTTTAGGATAAGAGTGTGAAAGAGTAAAGGTCTCACACATCTAACTCTTTAGATTACTTTCTCTTTAACTCATATTCCTTGGACCTTGTTCAATCAAATATTAAATATAAGCAATGAACAATAAACTTGCCCTTTTGATTAATAATAATTATAATCATAATTACATCAAAATGATTGTTTTAGGACACAATTCCTTCACCAAATACGCGTAAGTGCGAAACATCAGGTTCGTACCCAGTAACCAATTGTAACGCGGAATAAGGTTGGGTGGCAATGGGCCTCAGTCGGACCAACATAGCTGCATGCAAAATTGCATAGCCCCACGCATATACTGGAAGCTTGGTGCGCATTACCAAGGTCCGTGCGATCATTTGTAATCTTTTAATGAACGCTTTTGCGAGACCATTCTGGGTATGAACATAGGGAACTGGATGCTCAACATTAATCCCAAGGGACATGCAATAATCATCAAAAGATTTCGATGTAAACTCTCCAGCATTATCAAGTCTTATAGACTTTATTGGATAATCTGGGTGATCAGCCCTCAATTTAATAATCTGGGCAAGGAGTTTAGCAAACGCAGCATTTCTTATGGACAATAGTGTAACATGTGACCACCTTGTTGATGCATCAACCAAAACCATGAAATATTTAAATGGTCCGCATGGTGGTTGGATGGGTCCACATATATCCCCTTGTATCCTTTGTAGGAAAAGGTTGGAGTCTTTTTCAGTCTTTGCATATGATGGTCTTACATTTAATTTTCCCAATGAGCAAGCTTGGCATAATGTGTTACTACACACAAGATCCTTATTGGTAAGGGGATGCCCGTGGGATGAATTTAGGATACGGCGCATCATACTTTGACCTGGGTGTTCCAAGCGGTCATGCCAAAGCAAGTAGTTGCTCGAATTGGTTAGCTTCTGGCTAGTTATGTGATTTGCCTCAATTGATCTTATGGTAGTCATGTAGAGACCACTCGAAAGGCATTTTAGCTTCTCCAATGTACGCTTCCGGCCATACAAATTGGAGGTTATGCAAAGATATTCCACTCCTTTTTCCTCAGTGGTTTCAACGTGATAACCGTTGGCTCGAATATCCTTAAAACTCAATAACGTTCTTCTGGAACGTGGAGAATATAAGGCCTCATTAATGGTAAATTCAGTACCATTGGACAACATAAAATGGGCTTTGCCATGGCCCTCTATCAGGTTGGATTGACCTGATATAGTTGTCACAGAGGTATGAGTAGGCAATAAGTTTGCAAAATACTTCCTATCTCGGAGTATGGTGTGCGTAGTAGCACTATCAGCCAGACAACAAACTTCCCCACTAGACATGCCTATTCATAAATTTAATTCAATGGATCACATGTATGAAAATAAATAACTTTATTGAATTAAACATCCAAGCATAACCAAATTATAAAACCAATATTCCAAAAATCACCAAAGATAATCCAAAGAAAATATAAAACATTATTCATAACAATAATATAGATATGGCACAAGTGCCTATTATGTCCATGCTCTCTAGTTTTCAATCCTCGATGTACCCACTGGCTGCTTGGAAATCAATAATCTCCAAGGTGGTATCCATAGGAACTAACCCTTCCACAAGGTTGGCCTCTCGAGTTCCGCGTCTGGCGTGATACTCTCCTATCTCTTCATTTGTTGCACGGCAGGTGCGGACCAATGGTCAGTGCCTCCACATCTATAACATAGATTATGCTGATTCTGAGGGTGACGGGCCGGGCCAACATTATCTCTAATTTGACCTTGTTGGACCTGGGCATTTCGGTTTCCACCACGTGGGCCTTGTCCACATCCTCCTCGACCCCTTGGGCGATTACCTTGGTGGTCACGGTCATATGGGCCCATTTCTCCTTCCATGTCTCGGACGTTCAGGCCTCCTTCCCCTTCCACGACCCCGATTTCTCCTTGCGCGGTTATTTTCGTGATGGGCAATAGCATTTGCTTCAGGCAAAGGAACTGCTCTGGTACCGGTGGGCCTTGCTTGATCATTCCTCAAAAGTAGGTCGTTGTTCTTTTCAGCGAGCAACAGGACGGTGACCAATTCTGAGAATCTAGCAAAGTTTCTCTCCCTGTATTGTTGCTGCAGGACCATACAGGAAGGAGGGAAGGTGGAGAAAGTTTTCTCCAATAGATCAGCTTCTGTGAGCTCTTCTCTACAGAATTTTAGGAGTGACTGATTACACGCATTTTTATGCATGTAATTGTATCTAAAACACTATAAATAAGCTAATCCTTTAGCTAGTTATAATGTAATTGATCCAATTTTATTTATTGTGTAGGAAATAAGCGGAATTGCGGAAATTGAGAGAAAATAGTGGAAAATTGAGCAAAATGGAGTTTCCGACAAAAAGACGAAACCATGGTCAATGCCATCAAAGGAGCGGAATCCAATTGCATCCTATAGTGTGTGCGGAATTACATAAAGAAGAGAAAGAAAAGGAAAAAAATACATAAATGATGCAGCTTAATTAATTAAGTTAATTAATCACTTGATTAATTATCTTAATTAATCAAGTTTTGGTAGAAGCCATGGACGGCATGCAAGCAAGAGGTTAATTATGGGTGATGGTTTAATTAAACATGAGATGCAGCCACTCCAGTCTTGACACGTGCAGCCCATGTTTAATTAATCATGATGCTCACCTCAGAAGCCCACACGGCCACACCGAGCCACGTGCCCATTTTGGTCATTTTCCCACCTGAAGCTAGCTTATCCTCTGACGTCGACTTTTTTTTTTTTTTTTTTTTTTTTTTTTTTATAGAAGCGAGCTAAGGACTAACTTATCGCCCTTAGTCGAAATTTTATTAAAAAAAAGAAGAAATGTACAATAGGAAGGGGGGACTAGGCCAAAACCACTTCCAAGAGGCGCAAAGCAGCAAGTCGGGCATACCCAAACTTGCAAAGGAGCAATACATAAACAGTACAAAGAAAACAATCCGATAAGAACAAAGGACAAACTATAAATCTACGGGAAAACATAAACTAAGAAAAGCGATAATTAATTCTTGAAGACAAGTCTCTTCCAAACTCTGCTAGAAAGGAAGAGGGTAAGGTTCTCCACCAGACTGCACAAACATTTGAGGCTCCATAACGGGCAAATTTGTCAGCTAAAGCATTCCCTTCTCTAAAGATATGTGTCATTCTGAAAGTGATCTGACTAACCTTGTGTAAACAATTCAACCATGCGGTACGCAATCTCCATGGTATTAAACCAGGGTTCTTGAAGTATCGTATTGCTAGTATTGAGTCCGTTTCCAACCAAATGTGAGTCCAGCGACGGACCAAAGCAACATTAATTGCTTCAATAATCGCGAGAACCTCAGCATCAATAGCACTTGGCACCGTAGCATTAAATGAGAAGCCCCCAGGAAAAAGCCCCTCAGAATCTCTAAACACACCCCCAAAACCTGCTCTTGTAGTGCCTAAAAAAGAACCATCCGTATATATAAACAGACCACCCACAATTATTGAAGAGAACCCAACCTCCAGCGCCGCACAGAATTCACTCAATTCAGGGCAGCCCTTTGGGCTGCTCTCATCTCCCTCCTTCCCTTCCATTTCTCTTATTTTCTTTATTTTTCTTGTGGGTATTTGGAGGATTTCTCACTCAACCTTCAAAGAATCATCATCAAGAGCACCATACCTCTATTTTGGGTAGTTGGGTGAAGAAATTACTTGGTTCATACTAGCTCATAGCTAGAAGTGACCAAGCTAACTCTCCCCTCTCTTCCTTATTATCTATTCCATAATTTTATTTGCTATTGATGATGTATTTGACTATGGATAGTGAGTAGTTCAATTTTGGGAGTTAGGGTTGTGAAACCTTAACTCATCTTGTGTAAATATTGATGCTTTAAATGAAATAAATGCAATTTCCATTGTGTATGCTTTAAATCCGAATTTATTGGTCCTTAGAAGCATGTTTCTAGGCTTTGTCACCCTTTGAAATTATGTTGTGGGCAATTGTGATGAATAGATTGATAAATTGACAACTTATTAATCTTGTGGCATCTAGGATTTAAGTGTGGTGACCATTAGCTAGCTTAATTGTAGCTAAGCTTGCTTGGGTCTCTATTATCTTGCTCTCTAGGCCTCTAATTTTGGATATTGCGGCCTTAACCGGCGTAATGCCCAAATTAGAGAGTTGATTGTGGCCTTAACTGGCATACTCAATACACCGAAAGGATAATTGGTTTAGTAGCCTTAACCGGTACTAGATACGAGACTCGACACATATAGGAAATGCATGCATTTGTGAAATTGACATCGATGTTTACAAGATAGTTAGTGTGAATCATCTGACACTCCCATGTTCCCATTAATTTGAAAACCCAAATTTAATTTTCTAGTTAAATTAATTAGTTGTTTAGTTTACTTTTCGGTTGCGTTTAATTTAGTTAATTCACAATTCAAAACTTCATACAATTTTCGACTCATTTGTGCATATCCACCACTAGACTCTTAGTTTTGATTAGGCTTTGGTGAAAACCAAAGCCGAGCATTGCTAAGGCTTGGTGCCTTAGATTAGCATTTTTGTTTATTTTCTCTTTTTCTTTTCTTTGTTTGCTAAGTGTCTTTAGTTCCGATTACCCAAGGATTGTGGATTAGCCACTAATCCCCGTGGTACGATAACTTTGGGCATAATATTTCCTTTACTTGACAATGATTCGTACGCTTGCGAGAGTTTATGAATCAAGTCAGTGATCGAATCCGGCAGATTTCAAAGTTATACTCATTGACAGTCTTGAAATCCTGGAAACGTATGTTCTGCCAGTCGTGCCTTGCTTCCGGCAAGTAAATGGTCCTCTGATGGTTGAATCGCTCTTCTAGAGCGACCCAAAGGGACCGTGGGTCCTCTTCAGCTAAATATTTCACCTTGAGTGCTTCCTCCATATGTTTCCTGATGAAAATCATAGCCCTTGCCTTCATATCTTCAGGGGCGATGTTGTCAACATTAATCGTTGATCTCATCTTATTTGCAGTCAAATGGAGCTTGACATCCTGGGTCCACTTGAGGTAGTTCCTTCCGGAAACTTCCAAAGCAACAAAGTCAAGCTTGTTGAGATTTGACATTCTCTACAAGGATTCAAAGGATAATTGTTAGTGCTATGGGTAATAATTTCCACAAGCAATCAATAAGAACTTCAGGTTCTATAACATGGTATGAAAAATAGGATTAAACATGTATGGTGAATTCATGGATGAAACTTCAAGTTCCTTATATGGCATTATCGAAATTACAGATTCGATATACATGAAATGTTATTACTCGACCCTTTTGGTAACTCCAATTAAATACGACCAGGTAAGAGCATGAGTTTTAGGTAGAGCGAGGCTCTCTTAAGTACACAGCCTCATTGGATCTTACCTAGACATCGCATTGAATTGGATGCGCCTACTTGGAAAGATTCATAACCTTTCAATGTTATCGAAACTACGGGTTCGATATTTGTGAACTTCTGGTTCAATATTTATGTACGAACTTCTGGTTCAATATTTATGTATGAACTTCTGGTTCATTAAGTACCTGCATTCTACACATATATATTCTAGTGCAAGGAATATTTTAATCCAGTAAAATATTCACATAATTAATATGAGCAAATAGAGCAAGTAACACCACAAAATCATTATAGTAATAAACGCAAAATACGTCATTAAGATGAAATAATAAAGAATAAATTATTAAATGATTATGGTAATGAGCATAAATTACTATCGTAATCATTTTGGATAAAAGTCAATCAAGATTAAAACACGGATTGATCAATCGCCAATTAAATGGCCTGGAATCTGCTTCTGGCAGAATTAATATTAAATGTTGTTAACACATACTAACTTGCCATTTTTTTCTTGTTGAATTTGGTGCTACTGATCTAAGACTAATATGGTGTAGATCGATAGCCTCTACTAGTGATTTGGTACTACTGGACCAAGAACTAGGGATATATAGTTGCAGTCCATAAATTTTTTCTCTTTTCTTTTCCAATCAAACAATCCAAAGAAGGTTGTCTTCTCAGCCAATCTAATAACTCAGGAGTTATTCGCCTCTTCTCTTGATTGAATGATGAACCACCTCTTCTCCGCAACTCGCAATCTGAATCCTAGAGCTTTTCGTGCTGATAACGTGTTGTAAAATGAAAAGTAAGGGAGTTTGAGAGAAGAGAGAAATGACGCAGAGAATAGAAAGTGTGTATATTCATCTCACCATGAGTGGGTTTATATAGGAGTACATGATGTATACAATTAGGCAACGTTTAATAGCAACGTCCATTACTCCTATTCACAATCCTATCAATCACTAATCTATAGTGAAAGGCATATATGACTCTCCATCTATTTACATGATATTAGCTATATGACTCCATCTATTTACATCATATTAGCCATAACTATTTACAACATATAATTTTTTCTTTTTGATGTTATTTTGTTTTGTTTTTGGATATGAATTGGATGTTGTTTTACTAGTCAAAGTCTTAGACCTTCACTAATGAGTAACGACCCAACCGTCAATGGCCCGGTCTTTAAATAGGCTGGGCCTAAATACATGGGTCGGGTCATTCGAGGAACCCGACCGAGAAAAGACCGCGCAGAAAAGACCTCGGGGAGATCACTCACTTCTCTCTGAAGCCTGTGGTTGTCTTCGTCCTCTCTCATTTGAAATTCCGGCAAGTTCTGTTTGGCTCCAAAACCAGTCTGTATGCAAACATTCTCTTTTGCGTGAGCGGGCGAGCCAACACCTTTCAGTGTAGTCGTCGGGGAATCTCTTGACCTGACTTCTTTACAAGCGTTGTGGACGAGGAGAGCACCAACCTTGTCACAAGGCTCTTTTTCCTGCCTTCCGGGAAAAGACTTCTTGCCTTACGGATAAGGGCTTTGGTTGTGATCTCTTCGCGTCACCGAATCGATACTTAGTGTTGTAGACTAAGCAGAGCAATTACTGGGAAGTTTGGAGAAAGCACAGGTTTGCTAAAGCGTGACTTTAGCTTCGCTGGGTTGCGAGGGCGTTACCCTTGCTTCGCTGGGTTGCAACTAGGTTGCGGGTAGGTTTGCTCCGGAGAGGCTTGATAATCGTCGAGATTAGTTTGAGAGTTGTGTCTTGTTTGTCCTTGAAACCTGGTATTTATACGTTAGATTTTCGACTGCTCCTTGCCATAGAAAGATTATTGATCGAAGTTTCCTATTCAATCTCCGCTACTTGATCCCAACAAGGGCTCGTTTTCCTTGTTGATTTTGAAATGGGTGAAGCTGTAACCCAAACCCAAGTAGACTTAACTTTGGGCCGCCGGTATCGGCCCGCCAAGCTGAATCCTCTAAAGGGATCTTGCCAAAAATACTTTTGGGCTCAAACATTGCCCCCCAGGCCTCGAGATCAGGCCCGCGAAAATGTAACTGATTGAAGAGGCCTTCAGTGTCGCATCTTCTCACTGGAAACGAGGTCATAAATGAGGGATTGCGTCTGTTCATTGCTAAACGTCTTTTCGTCGCATCGTTTCCCTCACAAAATCCTCTATTTAAATCTTGTCGCCACTTCCGTCCTGTCACATCAAAAACTCCTTAAGTCCCTTAAACCCAGAGAATATCCCTTTCTTCAACATCCCCTCTTCAACAAAAACCCAGAAATGGCTCCACCGAAGAAGGTCATCATTGATCAAGAGGAGGAGATCAATGAGAATGTTGCTCACACCTAAGGAACCAGCATCGATGCCCGTTGTTTCATCCACACCACAGTCCAGAGACCTCTACTACTTAGACTTCCCAACCATCAAGCCGGACTAGGTCCCGCTCTGCGAGATGTCATTCTGGAGGACGCTCTCGTCCTTTACGGTCTACCTATTCGACGGCCCATTCCCATCCTCCTCAGAACCCCCGGAGATTTCAGCAGTTGGGGTGTACATCTGCACAGAGCCAAAATAGGGTTTTGGCCCACCATCAGCGCGGCGGAGCTTGCCTGGTATCACGAACCGCGAGCACGAGATGTGGCTCGTTGGGATGCTGTGGCCCACACCATCGATCTATGCTTTCGTCTCCCACGCGGTGGCAATCGCTCACCGCTGGCCGCTATTCTTTGCTTCTGGAACACCGCCAGCAACGCCTTCGACTTCCGATTCGGCCAGATGAGTATCACCTTACTAGACATCCTCACCATCACCAGTCTACCCATCGACGGCGAGCCTTACGTACATGGTCAATTTGACTCCATTAGATTCCCTTCGTCAATGAATCAGACTGGCCGCGGCTCTTACAGCGGCTCTTACTCGCGGTGGCTAACCCATTATCGCAAAGAGCACAACGCGACTGGTGGTATTGCTTTTCTGGAGTACTGGCTCTGCAAGTTCATTTTCTGTACCTCCTCTAACAAGCCCACTGGTCCCTGGACTTCTCTTGCCACAGCCCTCTACAACGGCCGCCGCGTAGGCTTAGGCCAACAGGTACTAGGTGTGCTTTATCGCACTCTATATCAGGCCATGATGTATCCATTCGAGACTGGAATTTTTGGCCCCTTCTGGGTCCTCGACTTCTGGGTGCAAGTCTACTTCCCACACTTTCGTCGGCCGGACATCTCACCGCTTCCTACGGATAGCGAACTTCTGGGCCGGTGGCTCTGCCGCGAGGCGATATACACATCTCCACCTTATTCTGAAACTACTACACCTTGGGTGAGGGAGGACATTGCCATGTTATGGCGTTTGAAGTGGGTATTCCTCGGCCTGATTTTCTTGATGGAGCAAACTACCTTGGGACTGAGGTCACTGATGGGTTTCTCTGCAATGTGTGGGAGAAGGTGGATTTCATTTGGTACTATGAGGATGTTCAGACTAAGAGGCCAGTTCGTTGGGATTTCTATGATGGTATGTCTGTCATCTTGATTCGCTATCAATTTTGTTTATAATTTTATTCGCTTAATTTTTTTTTTTTTTTTAAATTAAACTGTTTTTGGATTAGCATTTCTATATGGAGTGAGGGCCATGATTTTATTTTTTCTCGTAATGGATAGGATATCTTCGTTGTCGGTTCATTAGTCAAAAATTCAGAGTCTAGTAAATTGTCTAATGCTTTGGTTGATAGTTTCTGAGTTTGGAATTTGCAAGGTGGAGAGTGAAGTTGCACTTGTATTCTCTCCTATTTGTATGACCTCCCCTTATGTAAATTAAATAGGCCTGAAAGGAGGGCTATAGCTATACATTGGTCTATTTTCAAGAACTGACAGTAAATGTAATGACTCTGCAGGAATAACTAGTCACGTCATGACATTTGAGGTTGGTGCAGTCTTGCCGGATTCAGTTACTCAAGCACCTGCGTACTGTTTCAATCAAAACAGAAATGCTGCTGCTGCGTAAACTCTTTAATCTTTAGATAGATAGAAACTAAATGTCCTATATTTGCTTAACGATATAAGTTTCACATTCCTCACAGATGTCCATATTGTCTGATATATCAAGGGGAAAAAAAGTCACTTGTGCCCATACATTCGAACGGGATTTTTGATCCTTACTGTTAACTGGTGGTCTAATTGGATAGGCTATGAACTAGGATATATAAAATGATCGAGCTTCTCTTCTAATGTGGCTGCCTATTTTGTAATTCTGTTTGTTAAAACAATCAACATATGTTTATAGACCATGATCAAGGACAAAAACTATATATTAGTGTAGATGAAAACTTCATTAGTTGAACTGGCATGGGATGGATGGTTGCAGGAAGAAGATTGATGAAAACTTCATTAACGGTGGTGGGGGACTAATCCATGATCAAAATGGAAGTTGGAACTGATTCTGCAGCTGATTTAGGTAAGGGTGTTTTGTTAGTTAAACTCTTGGGTCTCTTTCATGGTCTCAAGTTAACTTGGGATAAAGGAACTAAAAGAAGCATAAGATGGATTTGAGTTGTTCATGCATATGCAGTTTTCCTTGTTTCAAATTATGTATTTCTGTTCATCATCAAAACAAAGAAAACATTTGTTCATCCGATTCCCTCATTCCCTCAAGTTTTTTTGAAAGTAAGAAACAAGATTGCTGGCAATTAATGTATCATGATAAATCAAACCGGAAAGGCAATGTCATTGTACACGTGTGCAATGAATGGATTATGTAGAATGACTCTACTTGGTTGCATTATGTAGAATGACTCTACTTGGTTGCATTCAAAAGAGTAAGCAATTGTAGTATCTCCAACAAGCTTCAATGCCC